>NC_046658.1:45229-52508 GCF_010883055.1 Belonocnema kinseyi
CAATACGCCAATTAGCACAAATGTTAAGTTCCGACAGTGCCTACAAGTGTGCCTACTAGCCGCTAGATGGCAATACCGGTTTCATATGTATACACCTGGTAAGTGCCTGAGGAAATAATTGTGTTTTCATGTAGAACTTTATCATTATTGTTATCATTTTGATAATCGCTTCTGTTTTGTATTTGGTTTTTTTTGCTCATCACATTCTTTTTTCTTAAACAGAGGGGGGGGGGGCTGCCTGCAGTAGATTCGCCCGACCTGTTTCACATAGGATTGGCGCCACTGGGCCAGAGAGAAATTATCGTAACGAGAAGAATTTTTAAAAAAATTTTATATAAACTCACAAAAAAGACAAGTTCTTACGAATCCACATACCTCAGTTTGCTCGAAAACCATTTTGATCGAGGGAGACAAGAAAAAACGTACCCAAAATTTTTGGGTCACCTATATAAAATTTCCTAAATACACTGGACTATTAAGCAGTAAGCACGCTGTAAATCTTATCCAATTAGCTTCATTCTTGGTAACTGCGGAAATGTTTGTTTAACAATGAAGAGGATCGTACGAGAAAATTTTCAATAATGGATCTCCCTGGACATGGAAATACTCAGTAGATCTCGCCAAGTGACAGGTCTGAATGGCCTTCTTTATCATCCACAGTCTGGACATGAAATATCTGTCATTGGAATATTAACTAATTGACTGTGTATAATCACATCGTCTTTTACGTTATCCTTGCTTCTGATAAATTGCATTGCATATAGAAAAGTAACTCAGTGAGCACAAATGTTAAAGAATATCATTAGAACGGCTTTAAAATGTCCTAAGTCAGTCCATATAACGTTCCATATTTATAAAATAGTCCAAAGACGTTTTAAAGATGTATTTCGAACATCAAAGGTTTTTAGAGCATTATTTGGTGTGACTTATGACAGTTTTTAAAACGTTTAAATGACGTATTTTCACTTGTAGGTCCAAGAACCGTTTTTAGGACGTTCCAATTACGTTCTGAAATGTTTGCCCACTGGGTTAAGAGTTCTAAATTTACATTTTGAACGATTACGTTCTTATTTTTCCCTTTTATAGGTTTTAAATTTTCAACTAAAATTTAATTGGTTGAATTTGGAAAACTTTAATTAGTAATTTAAAAATTATTAGTTTTTGAGTGATTCACATTCACTTCAAATGATTACAATTTTAAAGGGTTTGATTATGACAAAATTTAAATATCACAATTTTTAGTGCCTATAAATCTTGTCAGTTTAAAATGAAGGTCACGTTTGCTTCAGTTTCAAGGTTTTGGAGTACAATTTTTTATATTTTTTATTTTTCCCATTTAAAATTACTATTTAGTTTGAAAGTTTGTTTAGTATAATTCAATCATTCTTTAAATTGTAGAAAATTCGTCTAATTAGCTTTAATGTCAAATAATAATTTCTTTATCTATTGACAATTTAAAATTTTAGAATTTCAGAAACTTACCCAGTGGGCACAAGCGTTAAAGAACATCTTTAAAACGGCTTCAAAATGCCCTAAGTCAGTCCATATAACGTTCCATAAACATACAATGTTCCAGACACGTTTCAAAGTAGTAATTCAAACATAAAATGTTTTTAGAACATTATTTGGCCTGACTTAGGAGAGTTTTTAAAACGTTCAAATAACTTATTTTGATTTGTACGTCCAAAAAACGTTTTCAGGGCGTTCCAAGTAAGTTCTAAAATTGTGTGCCCACTGGGTTTGACTTTGAAAGATTAAATTTAGTTTTCAATATTAAATTCTCAAATCTTGATGTCAGACCAAATAATGCTAAAAAAAGTGTAATGCTCGAAATACATGTTTTAAACGTCTCTGGAACATTGTATGTTTCTGATACGTTATTTGGACTGACTTAGGACGTTTTTTTAGAACGTTTTGTTTGTACCGGATTTAAATCTGCACGCTGTTAAGGGCATGTGACACTCAATTCAACCGACCAAACCAGTCCAAGGATCGAAATTATACACAGAAAAACGCTGGTGTTAAATTTGTTGCAGCTCAAATTTCATTGGGCTCCCAATGATCATTTGAGAGTTTTCATGTCTCAGATGTATTCCTCTGAACGTAGGTGCCCATGTAGGCATCTAAGGGAAAGTATCATTTGGAGACTGAATTTTCGCTCATGCAGAGTTGTGGAGTTCTGAACCGCGCTGTCAGCTACCTGAATACCTGTCAAAGAAACTATTCGCTTTGCGATATTAGTCTAATAATTGTTAATAAGGACCAATTTAAACAATATTTACCTAATTTTCAAATTTCTTTCATTTAATAGGGCGTACCAGTCACTTAGATTAAAATTATAACCTTCTAATGCAACTTCCAAAAGTTAGGTTAGTCATGCCCGTCAACATTTAAACTAAAGCCGGTATGTATAGAAAAGGTCATAACCGTCTACATATACAACAAGGTATTTTCACTCCAATCACTAGCTCACTTCACTTCGTTGAATACTGAGGGGATAACAATTGAACAAATGCATGGGAATCGGTTAATTTTTGCTCTATTTTTTTAATATCTGCGTAGAAATTAATTTTTCTGTATAAGTGCAATTGAAAAATTGTTTTTCTTTTTTAGGAACTATTCAATGCAATAATAAAATGATAATAATTTTCATTCATGCGTGCGTTAGGGCTGAGCGCTGGTTGTCTACCCTTTGAAGCGAGATTCAATATTACATTGAAAAACAATTCTTGTAATTTAAATAAATAATTATTGAAAATAATTAATTATACGTTTTTAATCGAAAAGAACAATATTGTCAACTGAAATTATTTTTAGAAAAATTCAAATTTTATCATTATTAAATTCTACAAATAACTTCTATATATCAAGCTGCATAAACAGTATATGGTATTTCAACAAATGTATCTATTACAAAATGTTTTGTGAACTATAAGTCAGTTTTTGGAGTTCAATGAAAATAAACTATTATTTATAAAATATGTGTTATACACTTTTTTCTTGTCTCAAATCAAAATTTACACAATTTGAATACATTCTTGTGCATATTTTAATAATTATTTATTTAAATTACAAGAATTGTTTTTTTTTTTTTCAATTTAATTTTGAATCGCGCGCCAAGTGTGGCCAACCAGTGTTCAGCCCTAACGCAAGTGGAGTAGCTCAGGGTGCCAACATTGGTTTCACGAAACTCCCAATGTTTCATGAAACTTTTCATCAGGCTAAACTTTAAAGCAAATTTACATCCCTACTCCTCGCGAGAAACAAATTTCTGTTTTTATTATACAATTGTATTTACCTTATCTTTCATGTATGGTACTAGCCACTGCAAGATTAGATGTCTAAGATACCTTTAAATTTCCGCAGAAAATCTAGTGGAAATTTGTTCGAACGACCAGGCATCAATTTCGATGCAGACGGTCACGACTTAATTTGTACATTCCGGCTTTGGTGGTTTGAATGTCATATAGTAGGTTTTGACTAACCTAACATTTGGATATTATATCAGGCCAGTTACTATTTTTATTTCAAGACTATTTAGTCGCTGGTAAATGGGAGGAAATAAAAAGTTAGGTAATTATTATTATAACTTACCTGCTTATTAACATCTGTTTCACTCAAGTAATGACCGACAAAATGATCTTGACAGGTGACTTACAGTTTGCAGACGACACTTCACGTTACACTGGATGAGAAAAAACAGTGTCTAAATGATGCTTCTCCTCTAGATTCTCCGAATGAACCTGTGTGGCTCAAATTTGTTGCAACTCTATTGAACACCGATTTCGGTGTACATTGGAGGATCGGCGATTTTCTGTGTAGAGTATAAAATATACATAGGTAGTCCCCGAATATAGTATCAATGCATCTATCATTTATTCTATTTCTTTGGCTTGTCTATCCTCGTCTCTCCTCCACCCGAACCGACCCGACCGGAACCAAAGGCCGGCGAGTAATGGTGGATTAAAGGAAGGAAATGAACACAAGTTAAAATTTCAATTTATGAAAGAACTAAGGTGTATGCGAGGAGGGCCAGGACCGATTTTTTTGACGCAAAACGTTTTGCTATCGCAGTTAGTGAACGTTCACTTAACAAAGGAAATAATTGTAAACAAATATTTATTCAGTAACAGTAGTATAAATAATAAATTTTATTGCGCAGAGGAGAAATAAACTTCATACATCATATTACAGAATATATGACGTACGCCAGTTATCTGAATTTCTTTACAAAATTTTTGTATTTTTATTTGAGTTACTCGCCACGCCAGCAGCAAAGTAATTATAATTTATTTATTATACAAGGCTCCCACAAGCCTTCCTTTAGACTTTTTATTTTTCTCGCGTCTTTTGGCCTCCCAGTGGGCACAAAATTTTAGAACGTAATTGGTACGTCCTAAAAACGTTTCTTGGTCATACAAGTCAAAAGGCGTCCTTTGAACGTTTTAAGAACTGTCCTAAGTCAGATCAAATAATGTTCTAAAAACTTTTATGTTCGAAATACGTCTTTAAAACGTTTTTGGAACGTGTTTATGGAACGTCATATGGACTGACTTAGGACATCTTTAAGCCGTTCTAAGATGTTCTTTAACGCTTGTGCCCACTGGGAAGTCACATACGGCCTAACATTGGCCCATAGTCGGCAAAAATATTGCCGAAGTTCGGCTGCCATTATCGCGCTAATGATGGAATGATAACTATGGCCTGCGCTTGGCAGCCAAGGTTTGGTTGCCATTGTCGGCCCAACACTGGGTACCATTATTGGACCAAAATGAGCTGCCATCGTTGGCGCCATTGCCGGCTTGATATTTATGGCCTTGACTTGGGAGCCAAGGCTTGGCTGCGATTGTCGGCCCAGCAATGGGTACCAATATGGGATTAACCTGGATGCCGGATTTAATTCAAAAAATGATTAAAAAAATCATTGAATTTTTCTTAGGATGCATCTGCTTTATCCATTCATCATTATACGACTGCATATCGTTAGAATATAATTTATAATTTCAAGAATTTAAATTTTATTTTAACATTTTAGTTAATTTTAACGACTACTACTATAGTCTAAGGATAAGACAAAAAAGGTATTTAAAAATAAATAATAATTGATTGCGAATACTTTTAATATAAATATTAATGGTCCTGTTTACATTGAATACATATATTACATTTTGAACACTACATTACAAATAAAATTTCTAACTCTACGGGGTATCGAACCTACATCTATATACCTAAATCTATCGCCTAGCTGCCGGAAGTGCTAACGACTGCTTTAAACCGACAAGTTTAAACTCTGTAAAAAAGCCATTCTCGTAAGCTACAGTTCAGAAAAGTTAAAGTACGAAATTTTAGGCTTTCTTTTTCTAATTATTTATTATTACTATTTATTTTCATTGTAGACTACTTTAAAACTTTTTTGCAATGACAGGAAATGTAATTTTTCATAAACATTTGTAATTTTTAATGACAGAACTTAGAACTTTCATGGCGAACTCCGACAACTTTTTAAAAACATTGTTTTTCATCTTTCGAGTAAGATTTGTTTTTTAGGTGCTAAAAATGAGACTGGGTGCAATAAAGTGCCGATGCTGGGCCAATCCTCGGTGGAGGATCGGCAAATATAAATAGCCAATATAGGCTGCCAGCACTGGCTCATCATTGGGCCAATTTAAATGAAACATGGTTTGCCGTGGTAAAAGTGACACTTGTCCCAGTAATGTGCCGCCTCTGGGCCAGGATTTGGCTGATGCTCGTGAAACATGGTTCCCCGTACTGACAGTGAGACTTGGCGCATTAAAGTGCCGTCTGCAGAATATATACTTAGATAGTCAGAAAGACATTAAAAAAGAAGTAGAAGAGAAAGGGATCATTCGACACAATCAGACGGGCTTCAGAAAAGGGATAGGAACAGTAGACAACATCTACCATGAAAAGAAAACTAGTGGCCTTATTTGTAGGTTTTAAAAAGGCTTTTGACTCGGTAAAGAGAAAGGTGTTATGGCAGGTTATGAAAGAGAGAGGGATGGATAAAGGTTTTGGTCGAGAGGATAAAGGATCATATTCGAAGAGACTAAGATAAGAGTTAGGATTGGGTAAAAAAAGGGGGAGGTATTTTAGAATGGAAGTGGGCTCAAGGAAGAGTGCCCACTAATTCCACTACTATTCAGTATCTTGTTGGCAGATCTAGGGGAGAAACTGGAGAAAACATGAAAGGAGGAACGGTTCTGAGAAATAGCAAGGTATATTCCTAAGCGCATGTAGACGATATAGTCCTACTAGCGAATGACGAGAGAGGGATAAGTCTCATAATGAGAGTATTTGAGGAGTATGTGAGAATTAAAGACTTAACGGCAAATGTAAATAAGACGAAGATAATGTTTTTTATGAAGAAAAGGACAAAAGTAGAATATAAATGGAAGATGTACGGCGAGAAAGTGAAACAGTTCGAGGAATTTAGTTACCTAGTCTTCTGGTTTAAGTCGCAAGGCGGGGTTGAACTGCAGGTAAAAGAAGGATAGAATGTGCGACTAAAGTAATGGGGCAGGTGTGGGGTATAGAGAAGAGAAGGTTTAAGGATGACTGGAAGATGAGACTGTGGATGTTTGATGCGTTAGTGTGGTCAGTCTTAAGTTACGAAGTGGAGATCTGGGGATCGAAGGGGCACAATAGGATGGAAAGTATGCAGAAGAGATTTTTGACATGGTTATTAGGAGTAAGCTGGAGCTGTCCAGGATCTATCTTATGGGAGGAATTACACAGAGGTAAAATGGTTATTAGCCAAATGAAGAGAGCATGGATCTTTGAGGAGCAGCTAAAAAGGGCGAGGGAAGCAGGATAGCACAAGCTTTTCTAAGAGAGTAGTAAACAAAGTGAATATGGGTAACACAGAAGGATTAAAGTGGGAGGAAGAGAAACAACAGAGGAGGATAGAATGCGATATAAGAGCAGATGTCAGAGTATGGCCAGAATTACAGAATAAACTAAAAGCTAAGGAGGGGGATGAAATATGGACAAAATTCGGGAAATCTTTTGTATAACGGATGATATAAGGTAGTCAAGACTGAAGGAGGGCCAGAATATTTAAGAAAGGTAAAAAAGGAGTGTATATGAAAGCACGTTATACGATTTAGGATGGGAGATGGAATGAGAGAGTGCAGATACTGGATGAATAAAGAGGTAAGATAACACTATGTAACAAAAATAAAAAATTTCTCAGTCCTTGGGATGTAATTGTTATTTCCTAGTCTGTTATGTCTTAAAAATATGGAAACCACCTGAT
>NC_046658.1:52608-60957 GCF_010883055.1 Belonocnema kinseyi
ATATATCTAGTCGGGAGTGGTGCTGACTGAAAACAGATGATTTGGAGCGATTCGCGCGCCATCTGTTGGTCATTCTAAGGACTTATTGAACTACCCTAGTAAATTATTGGTAAAAACATGGGTAATTTCTAAATGAATGAATTTAAAATTGATGAAATTTTAATTCCCGTTTCCGTAATATTTGTAGTCCTGCACTGTATTTCCCTTGTTCAAGAAGACTGCACTTCCAGCGCTCGTCTTGCCGAAACCATAGATCCCCTGACGGCAGGTCAAGGGTCTGGATGCGAACCCCGTGGTAGCTTTTACCCACAATTTCAATTCCTCTGAATTTTTAATGATCAAGTCTTAAAACATTCAATTTCTAAGGTTCTAAAATTGACCTATTTTATCAATGTTTAATTTGAAATCATTCAATTTCGTGGTTCTTCAATTCAAAATAAAGTTGCTTACTTTGCAGGGCTTCGATTTATAAAGTATACAATTTAGTTCCTTTTGATTATCAAATTGTCAAACATCTTTCAATAATTTTATGACTTTAGAAGCCTTTAATTCGAGATTAATAATTATTGTTATAAAATTTTAAAACATATTGTTAGAAAATTGGTATTAGCTTCGATTCTTAAATGTGCATACTTTTCATGTTAGGAAATGCAAATCCAGAGGCATGAACATGCGATTTGCTTATATTGATTCGGATCACTTTCCCTTAATAGTATATCGTCGAGAATATCTTGTCTCAAAATGTAGTGACGGTTGCTAAAGTGGAAATGACAAAATAAAGTCCTTCTTGCCCGACTTCAACCCGGGTGATTTAAAGAAAGCAAACGTTAGCCTACACGACATTGACTAATCATCTACATTTCTCTGGAAGATAACGTGCATATCTTCTTCTTGAGGAGCTGTTCGCGGAAGTCTTTCTCCTGTGCTTTCTCAATCCAGGCTTTTGGGAGCGGCTAGTCGAGATAGATAAGGTTTGATACATTTTGCTTACCTTTGATATTGAAGTCAAAGCCAAGTGTTTCAGCAGCCTCTTCTGTCGCTTTGTACAGAAACGCTCCTTTGTCCATTTTTTGAGTGCTTTCTGACCATTTTAAGAAGAGGGTCCCGCCGATTTGCGACTATATGTGCTGTATCCAGAATAATCTTGATGTAAAGACATTCAAGATTTGGTATACCGTGACTACCTTGACGGTGTGAAGTGTAGAGTCGCGGAATAGAAGACTTTATGTGCATGATTTTGTTCATGGGCATAAACTTTTGTGTCCCGGTATCAAGGGATCGAAGCCCGTCCTGCGTCCATGGGAACACTGCAAATGAATATAATAATATAGTGACAGCAAGCATCTTCGTTGCAGATAGTTTGCTCCTCGCCGACAGTTCGGAAGACCAAATCTGCTAGATGAGAGGATTGTATCTGTTTTTCTGTATCTGTTCGAATTACATCTTTAAAACGTCGCTGGAACATTGTATGTTTATGGAAAGTTATATGAACTAACTTAGGACATTTTGAAGTCATTCTAAAGATGTTCGTTAACGCTTGTCTCCACTGGGATACTAATAATGTTGCTATTTGCAATTGCATATGTTTCAATAAGACCAATATGTAAATTGTAGACTATATTGTAGACACTAGTCCTAGGTCTCTCTCTCTCTCTCTATCTCTTTCACTCCTCCGCTCATATATTCACATCGCTCATCATATTTATCACCTCGCTTGTTTCTAAACATATATACAAATTTTAGAATCGCTATACATAATGTCAACTCCCCGTTGAGAATTAAATTCATTTACGGAAAATGAAAATTAGTCTTTATCCACATCCATTGTTTCATGTGATTGAGGTTTATAGCCCTATGGAAAAGTGTTGGTTATATGAGGAAGCAACATCCTCTTATCATCTTGCCAGCTAAGAGCAATCTTGTTTTGCTTAATCGAGTGAACTGCATGTTTTCGGCTAACGAATTAATCGTTGAGGTCGAATAAGAAGTTGATAATGTAACAATGTTTGGTTGTAGTCTTCAAACGTTTTTGTACTGTAGTGTGGTAAACCAAGCTATCTGTGTCAGTATAAAGTAATTTAGCTTTGTCATTGAAGGTTTCCTTTATGTAATAATAACGAAAGTCATGAATCATTATCTTTAAAAGGACAAGAACAGCGAATCCATTTTAAATTTGTTGGTTAAATTTAATTTGAGTTTGATTGATTTCACTGATCACCATGTCTTCACCAAATATAGTGCAGCTACGAAAGTTTTGGCATTAAAGGCTTTTGCACCCCACCTTCCTCCAGACTTTGTTACTAACCTAATATCTTTGTGCTTCCTTACGTTCTCCATGGTCTTATCAATGACTGAGTTGTTCACGAGTTTAATAACAAATTTCAAATTCATTTTTTGCCTGCTTTCTCAAGTCAGTATTCAAGTCAATATAGTCCTTAGACCATGGTTTTTGTCTAAATTGTACAACTTTGTGAATTTTAACAAGTGTTATCCCCAACTTTAAATTCTGTTTTAAGTTTTGATAATAAAGCACGTAATTCGTTTTTGATTTTAAATTGGTTATTAATTTTGGAGTTTTAGAAGTTAAAAGAGGAGGTGCACAATGCTCTGGATCATCGGGAACGTTGAAAAAATTTGGATTGTTTTCAAAATTGGCAACCCATTTAAAATCACTATAGAATAAATATTGACGCACAGCTTTGCTATATTTATTGTTAATATCAAAATAAGTGATGTAACCCAGTAAGCACAAGCGTTGAAGAACATCTTTAGAAAGGCTTAAAAATATATTAAGTCAGTCCATACAACGTTCCATAAAGATACAATGTTCCAGAGACGTTTTATAGGCGTATTTTCAACATAGAACGTTTTTAGAACATCATTTGGTCTGACTTAGGAAAGTTTTTAAAACGTTCCACAGTGATACCTGTCAATAGAAAAATGGAATATGTTAAGAAAATTTGCGAAAATCGAGACGAAATTGGTACCTATTAAGTTTTTTGGGTCGCTGAACAAGAATATGTGTCAAAATAATCGAAAATTGATTCTAAGCGCAAAATTTTAGCAATTTATTTTTTTTTGCAATATTTTCGCAAAAAAATTTTTTTTGTGGAAATTACAAAAATAGGGCATGGTAAGAAATGTGCGAGAATCGTTTATAATGTCAGAAAAATCAATGGTTGCCATTAAGTGCAAAAGATTGCAGTCAAAACATTTTTTCGCAATTTTTTTACAAAAAATTTGTTTAATATAAATTGAATAAGAAGTTAGTAACTATAATAGGTAATTGAACAAATTTTTTATTTGCAAAATTTTCATAGAATACTTATTTACCTTGCAAAAAAGCATGATAATTTTTAACCTTCCGTTATCTACCATTAATTGCATGAAAATCTATCAAATTTACATTATTCATTTATTTATGCTCGCTGATCACAAACATTAATCCTAAAAAATCCAATATTGTCATTGAGTGTAAACGTTTTGTCAGTTGAAAGTTTCGCACACAATTTTTGCAAAATTATTTTTTCTTCAAATACTCATCTTTGAAAAAAAAAAAATTTTAACAGGTAATTAATTTATTTTCGTTACTTTTTATGGTTGCTGATGCCAAACAGCAAATCCAAATAAATAAAATATATCCATTTAAAGTAAAAAATTTGTAAATTTAATTTTTAACAATTAATTGAACGATTTTCCAAAAAAGTTAACTTTTGAATAAATAGCAATATTTATTCAAAAATTCAACAATTCTAATTTTTCTATGACTAGAAAATGAATTTTTTCAATCTTCAATTTCTTATAGCTTTTAATCTGTAAGTTTTTTGTACATAACGCACTTCATATTTTTTTCTTATTTTACCCCATATTTTCAGAAAAAATTGGTTAGAAATCATAAAAAAAATGTTTGCAATAAATTGTTTAAATAAAATTGTTCATAATAATTGGCACTATAATATATATGATTTAAAAATCTTAAGCAGATATTTTTGCATAATGTTCTATGAAATAATATTTTAATGTGAAGTAAATTAATATTTATTTAGCGATTTTTAAATAAATAATTTATAATTTAACAAGATTTTAATAAATAAATTATGTTTAGGCAAATATTGGCATACGTTTTAAAGTTTTGTAGGTACTTATGAATATTATTTACCTCTTTTAATAAAAATATTGAAGGAATGTTGCGGTATACTATAACTTTTCTATAAATGTACTTTTTTTTTAAAGAAAACTTATGCAATTTTCATCATTTTTCTATTGATTTAATGAAAAATGAAAACTTGATCAAGAATTTTCATTACAGTATGTGCAAAGTACTTATTTTCCTGAGTCGAATCCATTTTTTTGAATAACCAGAGATGCAGTAGCCTTGGGTGTACGCTGCTTCAAAGGTCACGCACGGTTAATACTCTTTATGAATGAAACGCATATCTTAACTGTGTGTTCCCTTATCAAATCTCTATCGCTGCATGTGCATGAAAACGAAACGGGAACTTCGAATTTTGTAACTTAATATCTCTATTTATCAAAATAGGGTAAAGAAAAGACCGATCTAGTAACTTTTTTCTTTCTCACCATGTCCCTATCTTCCATATACAGGCGTTCCATATACAGTGCGTTCAAATGACATCTTTTCATTTGTACGTCCAAGAAAAGTTTTTAGGTCTTTCGAATTACGTTATAAAATTTGGAGCCCACTGGGAAGACGCTAGTTCCAATGGATTAAAATTTAACCATATGAATCAATTATTTGCTTTAGCATATCTATTGTAACACTGAGACACACCACCTCTGATCAAACTTTCAATAAGTAATAAAATTTTTACATCTGTTAATAGATCGAGTTCAATTTCAGTATACTTTACCATAGAAATATAGGAAAGCCCAGGTGCTGTCTAGTAGTGCAACGGATCTAAATTAGAAGATTCAATAAAGCGACATTTAAAACTTTCATAAAAAATATCTGCCAAGAGAAAAAAATAATTTTTTAAATATAAATCTGAATATTCAACTAACTTTTTTCAATTAAGTTTTTCCCAAACCTTGCAGGCATGATTATAATCTTCAAATGAAATACCCTCATCATTTAATTTAGAATAAAATTCCTCCTTTGCTGGTAGACAATATTCATCTAACTTTTGACAATCATCAACATAATCATATAGAAATCCGTCTTTTCTTGTAAATAATTCAAATTCTTTATCATTTTCGGAATATTTTCTTATTATAAATTTTTCATCATTACTAAGATTTGACGCTAATTTGGAGAGGCTACTTGGCATAAATCTAAAAGAATCAATTAATCTTAGTTGAACTTTTGTATTTTAGATCCTTTTCGTAAAGGATATATATTTTTCTTTATTAATAGGTAATAATAACATATCACCCGGATATCACGCCGATATCACTCACTTACATGTGAGTCTTGGTAATTTACGTTACACCTTTCATGAGCAGGTTGACCGCATTTACCTGTTAAATGGTGGTGCTCACGATGTTTAACATCATCTTTGTTCAAATCATGTTCGCAAATATGAAAAGTTTTTCGTTTTGAAAAGCATGCTCTTGCCTTAATGTTAAGTGTTCCATTGGTACCGGATTTTTAAAATAAGAATCTTCTTTCTCAGCTGACTTTTTCAACTCACTGATAAACCACGTGATGCAGTCCTTTTCAAGATAAACATAAGGTTTAGATTTTGAATCATCAAAACTGAATTTTGTGTATTAACCCAGTGGGCACAAGCGTTAAAGAACATCTTTAGAACGGCTTAAAAATGTCCTAAGTCAGCCCATATAACATTTCATAAATATACAATGTTCAAGAGACGTTTTAAAGACGTGATTCGAACATGAAACATTTTTAGAAAATCATTTAGTCTGACGTAGGACAGTTTTTCAAACGTTCAAACACCGTCTTTTGACTTGTACATCCAAGAAACGTTTTTAGTACGTTCCAGTCACGTTCTTAAATTTTGTGCCCACTGAGAACTGAATGTAATATTCATGCATTTGTTTATCATTATACGAAATATGAGACCACTGACGCATGATTTCAAGAAAAATCAAAAGCAATTTTACATTTCAAAATAGCAAACGAAATTACATCAAACGAGTGGCATATACTCGTGGAATGTATAGACAATAGATCGGGACTCTTGAAGAGAAATCAGACTCGGCTAAGATCGGCGGCGTTCGCATGGACTCGCCTCTTCGTTCGAGTCGCCGAGGCAGCGTATGTATCATAAACTTGTGAACATGTAAATCGAGGTTTTTACACGTTTTGATCGTTTTTGAGTGCCTCTTTTTCATAAAACCATAAAAAAATTCCCAGCGTTATTATTGCTAATAATTGAGTTGTCAGGTACCCGAGAAATCGGGCTTTCGTTCAAAAGCTCCAAATCCCGTGAAACACCTGCCAATACTCACCACTGCGTCTCCGTGTCTCATCTACGCCCCGTCCGTGAGCCGAATCTATGACGCCACTGTATACGTGAAAAAGTCACACGTATCGGGCTAACTTCGACCGTTCGCCCTGTAAAATCTCACTTTTCAGAGTAATCCCCCTTTTTCGGCGCACGTCACATATGGATCTAATTTCATTTATGACCCGCGCAGACATTTCGATTTGGCCCCGCTTGGGTCCAGGCCGGGCCAAGTCAGAAATCCTCATCGAAGCCAGATCGAGGATGAAACACACGCTCAGACTGGGGCCAGATCAGGACTCACGATCGGGAAACTCGATTGGTACCCGATCAGTTTTATTATGATCCATTTATGAATTTCGCGAATAAATGTCGAAACTGGTGAATGTTCTTCTCCCAGGGGGCAAAACATTTTTAAACGGAATTGGAACGCCCTAAAAACATTTATTGGACGTACAAGTCAAAAGACGTCCTTTAAACGTTTTAAAAACTGTCCTAAGTCAGACCAAATAATTTTCTCAAAACGTTTTATGTTTGAAATACGTCTTTAAAATATCTTTGGAGCATTGTGTGTCACTGTTGCTTAGAGACTGCGTAGTTTCATCTTTAGCACAAGATAATAAGTTAAGGGGGGAGATACGTTCAAAAAGGTTAAAATCAATTAATTTTAATGAATTTTTTTAAAGTTGATAATATAACTATATCATTTACTAATTTGAACATCTTTTTCTTACATTGTTAAAGTGTAAAAAAACATGTGATATTTTTTTTACAAAACGGCGACCCTGCAGAATATTTTTTCAGGCGTCTGCTCTGAGGCATCGAAAATTGCTGCTGCTGTCAAAATTTTTCCATTTATCTGATATAAAAAAGGTTCTCCTGTTCGATTACTTATGTGTTAAAGGGAAGGATAAACCTATAAAATAATAAAAAAGTTGAAAATTAAAATTTATATCGACTGTTCAATCGAAGGTTACGGTATAACTATTAGTTTCAGTGACTTTCCGATCAATTGGCGATGCTGAGTCGACGTAATAAACGTAGTAAACGTAGTAACGAAGTAATCAGCCTTTCCACAATTTTTAGGACAAAAAAATATACAAAGCTATTGTGTAAGAAACATTGCTCCGACCCAAGCGCTCCGACTACCTGACTAGTGACGGTATGCGGACTTTGACATTTTTGACAATCTCTCCATAAATATTTAATATTTTCCTTTTCACAGTATATTTTTAACATATTATACATTCAAAATATGAAAGAAAAAAAATCGATTTCTTTGAAATTCTAAAGGTATCTCCTCCCTTAAGTTTGAGAAGGGAACTTGAGCTTGGCGTAAAATATTGGCCGTCCTACGTCGTATGTCATTCGCTTTTTCGGGATTTTGGAGGGGGATACAGCAAAATTATGCCCTTTAGATAAGGCTGAAATGATTTAATTGTTGAGAGGGTGGTCAGAGTTGTTTTTTACTGTATTTTTTAGTTGCGTTTGCTTTACTGGAAGTAATTTGTCAAATTTTTGTTTTTGTTTTTGGGTGGGAAGCTCTTTAATCCGTTGGGATTGGTCAAGCGAAATGCGGTCTAATGTGGACCAAATGTCAAATCTGAGGGTATTTGATAGGAAAAGGTGAAGTTTCAATAGTTTTTTAGAGGTACTGTGCAAAAGAAATTTGGTATGCTGTATTCTTTCTTTCACGACAAGCATACTTGTATTATGAAGAATCGATTTGGATTTATATTTTCCCAAATTATTTTTCAATTGCAAGAATTTTACGACGATTTTGTTGTCCCTGCACTTTTTCAAAAAAGCTAAGGATGTTAGTACTAGGCAGTCTGATAAGTACCTGAAAATTCTAAGAGATGGCATTAGTATTCACTAATGTGAACCATTTTCGTCGAGCTTGATCCTTCAAATGACACCT
>NC_046658.1:61057-63576 GCF_010883055.1 Belonocnema kinseyi
TCCTCAGCCACCGTATTCACCAGACCTCGCCCCCAGCGACTATTACTTGTTCCCTAACCTGAAGAGATGGCTCACCGGTAAGCGTTTTTACTCAAATGAGGAGCTTGTAGCTGAAACTGAGGCGTATTTTAGAGACCTTCCGATCGAATACTTTTCGGACGGTATCAAAAAGTTAGAAAATCGTTGAACTCGCTGTATCGACCTAAAAGGAGAGTATGTTGAATAATAAAACCGACTTTGGCCAAAAAAACGTCTCCGTGTTTCATTTTTCAGGAACTTATCAGACTGCCTAGTATCTTACCTTGAGAAGTCCTGACCTTACTAAAGGTGTTGGTTTTAGTGAGAATATTCTCCCCGTAGAGTTCCTTAATAATAGATTTTATGCTTTCAGGATGATTCATTTTGATAAAAAGAGATATTTATCTATAAGATATAAGATATTTATTTATGAGAGATATATTTAAAAAAAGGCTTGATTGGCCAATAAAGTTCAACCAGTCCCCACGGTGGGCGCTCTGGCCAATCACAGGCATCGTAGAGAGTATACCTAAGAGGAACATGACCTGATACCTCAGTTTCAGGTCAGCCCTAAAGATGTGAACTGCAATGTTCATGATACGTCGGCAAACAATCCGTAGTTTTTTACACTAGTGAAAACCGAAATATCTCTTTTTATAAAAATGAATTATCCTGAAAGCATAGAATCTATTATTAACAAAAATGTTTACTTATACTTTTAGTAAACGTAAGATGATTTTAGATCATATCGTATTTCAGGAAAAGGTTGTTTTTCTTTTAAACAATTGTTAAATAACCAGAAATATTTTATTTCAACATTTTCGTTCCTTGAAAACGATTTATACTTTCATAGTACATTTTAGAAAATTAAAAAAAAAACAATCTTAATAAATAATAGCTTAAACTTTTAGCAAAAAGATTCCCTACAACTTGACCTTTTCGAATTAGAAAAAAAACCCTCAGTTTTCAGTGGGCACAAATTTTTAGAACGTAATTGGAACGTCCTAAAAGCTTTTTTGGACGTATAAGTCAAAAGACGTTATTTGGACAATTTAAAAACTGTGCTAAGTCAGACCCAATAATGTTCTAAAAACGTTTCATGTTATAATTACGTCTTTAAAACGTCTCTGGAACATTGTATGTTTTTGAAACTTTATATGGACTGACTTAGGACATTTTTAAGCCGTTCTAAAGATGCAAGCTCCTGTTAAAAACAAAAATCTAACAACCAAATTTGGACAACAACGAATAAACAAAAACAAAAAATTCTACTGTAATCTGAAAGAAAAAAAAAATTTCGGACAAAAATAAAAAAGGGGAAAGAAAAATGAGAAGGCAGCCAAACACATCCCTTTCCTTCTCTTTTTCTTTCTTTCATCTTCTTTATTTTTATTATCATCCAGTTACAATAAAATTAAATTAAAAATGCAAATTAAAAATAAATAAAATTGCATTACCAACGTTTCGGTACTCGTACAGTACCCCTTTCAAGGCAAGAAAAATTTAAATGGTAGAAATTGACAGCACCTACGAACAGATGCGCTCTCTTTGATACCCGAGAATCGAATGAGGGTCAGTAGGCCAGTCTGTTGTAAACACAATATAAATATCTGTCAGAATTACATCAGAAATAGAGAAAGTAAAAAAAACAGGATTCATGAAACAGCTTCGTGAAATGTCATTAATTATATTAGTATAACTTTTGTTCAACTTATCCAAATCGGTTTTTAGATTAATAAATAACTTTTTTTGTTTTTTAATATAAAGCATTTCCATCAATTTCCCCTTTCTCTCATTACTTTCACTGTGCAAAATTATAAAATTATCTCAGTCAAACTCGTGGTCAACATCAACAAATGCCTTTGTATGTCTGGCAAGAACACTCTTGTAACAGCGTCCCAAACGAACATCACTTTTGTATTCCTCTATCCTAGTGTTAAGAAGTTTGCCAGTCTGTCCCACGTAATTCATCTTACAGATCTTGCAAGTGATCTTATAAACAACACCACCCTTTTCAAAATTATCCAAATAGTATGAATTAAAAATTTTTTAATTATATGTTCAATAGTTTTATAAATTTGACCAAAAAATAGAAGAACAAAGGTATTAAACGAACTATATTCCTTTAACTCTTTTTGATTATCTGCAAGAAAATTTTTACTCTGTTTTTGATTTGTTGAACTCTAATTGCAATATGTTTCTCAATTAACTTTTGTGGATAATCATTCAGAAAAAGGATATTACTAACAATATTCAAATTTCTTGTGTGAAATAAAAAATGGGACAAACCTAGAGCTCTGTCAACTTAGTTTTTAATTCCTGCAATTTTATTTTGAAAGTGATGAGCAGAAAGGAAATTTAAAAAATTTAAGTTGAACAAAAGTTATGATAATACCAGTTGTATACATATGAAACCGGTATTGCCATCTAGCGGCCATTAGGCACACTTGTAGGCACTGTCGGAACTTACCATTTGTGCTAATTGGCGTATTGTCATCTGT
>NC_046658.1:63676-71005 GCF_010883055.1 Belonocnema kinseyi
GCGCATACTTTGAATAAAATATTTGTTATCATTCTCTTGAAATAAATGTGTTTTTTTCTTGAAAAAATACCGGTTTCATATGTATACACCTGGTATGATTAATGAAATTTAAAGCGGCTGTTTCATGAATTTTGTTTTTCTTTTACTTTCTCTATTTCTGATGTATTTGTGACAGATATTTATATTGTGTTTACAGCGGATTGCCCTACTGACCCTCATTCGATTCTCGGGTATCAAAGAGAGAGAACCTGTTTATGGATGCTGTCAATTTCTACCATTTAAATTTGTCTTGCCTTGAGAAGAGTACTGTAAGAGTACCGAAACTTTAGTAATGCTATTTTATTTATTTTTAATTTGCATTTTTATTGTTATTTTATTGTAATTCGATGATAATGAAAATAAAGAAGACGAAAGAAAGAAAAAGAGAAGGAAGGGGATGTGGCTGGCTGCCTTATCATTTTTCTTTCCTCTTTTTTATTTTTGTCAGAAATTTTTTTTCATAATAAAATAGAATTTTTTGTTTTTGTTTATTCGTTGTGGTCTAAATTTGGTCGTTGGATTCTTGTTTTTAACAGGAGTTTGCATCAATTTTATTATTGGACGTTAAATAGGATTTTTAATTTGGATTTTAATCTAATTTAAATTTCTTAAATTTTGATTTTTCGTTCTAAAGATGTTCCTAAACGCTTGTGCCCACTGGGTTAAGACATTTTTAAGCCGTTCTAATGATATTCTTTAACGTTTGTGTCCACTAGGTATAATTTACAATTTATTACCTTTTTTTTTGTAAAACAATTCAATTTTGTGTCAATTGTTCGAAAGTTCCCGCGCGAACTTCCGAACCTTGGCGATAAAATTCCTGCCAGATGTGATGCACTCAATCATACACTGCATGCGGGACGCGTACTGTCTTTCCCAGCCTGTCTTTATGGCGAGTTGATGCATTCGTCTTTTAGTCTTTATGATCAACCGTTGGTTTTGTTTTGCGGTTCGCGTCGGCCAAAGCTCTCGCTGCATTATACACACAACAATTGATAGTCCAGAGGTCGGATTGTTTAGAAAGATGTCCACAAAGCTCGTAATCCATTTCAGAAAGATCTTTAGGCTTGAGAGAAACCTGGGTATTGATGTTTTTCCGGGTCATAAAGCATCGCTCTTCCTCTATCGGATGCCTGCCCACGTTTGGGCTTAGTGTCGCCTCTCTTTCTCTTGTTGGCGCCTTTTTCCGACTGTAGTAGAGTACGCGTTCTGCTTACGTAGCCCCTTTTTTGGAGTAGTTCGGCGTGGTTTCGCAGACGTGGATGCGAAAAGTGCGATAGCTTCGGGTGTTCCTGGCACCAAAGAGCACGCAGTTGTGCCATGTAACCCCGTTCAGGTGCCACACTTGTATCGTAGCACTCTAGCAAGTTGCGATTTAGTCGCCCCGTCCACCTAAAGGTCCTGATATTCCGAGGATCCATCGCATTGAATCCATCTTCATTGGCTCCAGAGAGCGGGAGCTAATCTAAAAAACTGCACCCAATCCGGGCGCAATCGCGATAAAATTTTAGCCATAACGCCGTCTCACGACCATGAGATGGATTGTTAAAGTCTTTGGCGGAATCAATACGACGATCCGTCAAAACTCTCGTGCACCCTAAGAACACGGAGTGACCGAAGGACGGCATTGTGCCTTTGGATCTCTTGATATGCCAAAATGAAACCCTCTGTGCCCGACTTCAATCCAAGTTATTTGAGGTAAGCACAACTTAGCTCATACGACACTTACTGATCCTCCACATTTCTTTGGAAGATGCCGTGCACCCTCTTATCGAGGAGCTGTTCACGGAATTTTTTCTCATGTGCTGTCTTAATCCGGGCTTTCAGGAGTGAGCGCTCAAGATAGATAAGATTTGATGCACTTTGCTCACCCCTGATACTGAAGTTAACTCCAAATGTTTCAGCAGCCTCCTTCGTTGCTTTGTATGGAAACGCTTCTTTGCCTACTTTTCCGTGCTTTCTGACCATTTTAAGAAGAGGGTTTCTTCCATTTGCCACTTTATGTGCTGTAGCCAGAATAATCCTGTTGTGAAGACACAAGATTCAATATTCCGCGAACACCTTGACAGTTTTAGAAACCTCACCAAGGTGCCATTCAGCTTTCAGCACGGTTTTAACACCTCCGCTTGGAGATTGATTCCGGCGAGACCATCCCTGGGCAATTGTCCGCAATTACCTTTCAATTTTTGTGACCATATTATGCAGAAACCCTTTCTTGTAAATTTACAAAGCAACATAGAAAAGAGTTATCTTATATACATTCTTAGTTCACTCCGTAAACCAATTAACTTGTAAAAAAGGCAATCCCCTAATTTTGTAATTTAAATTGCTTAAATAATTATTATTTTTTGTAAATTTACGAAGCAACATAGAAAAGAGCCATTGGATAGAAACTCTTAGTTGAATTCAGAAACAAATTGCCCAGTGGGCACAAAATTTAAGAACGTCATTGGAACGTGCTAAGAACGTTCCATGGATGTTCAGGTCAAAAGACGGCATTAGAACGTTTGAAAAACTGTCCTAAGTCAGACCAAATAATGTTATATAAGCGTTTTATCTTCGAAATACCTCTTTTAAACATCTCTGGAGCATTGTATGTTTATGGAACGTTATTTGGACTGACTTAGGACGTATTTGAGCCGTTCTAATGACGTTCTTAAACGCTTGCACCCACTATGAAATCAAAAGACTTAACTAATAATGTCTATCTGATGACTCTTTTCTATCTAGCTTTGTGAATTTACAAGAATGTTAATAATTGAAACTATTTCGATTAAAACTCTATGAGATTGACCTTTTTCCTCTGATTAAATATGTTAATGCAATCAACTAAGAATGTCTATTCGATGAATCTTTTTGAAGTTGCTTTAAAATATTACAAGAAATATCATTTATTTAAACAATTAAAATTTAAAAAATAAGAGTTTGACTTTTTTTCTTCAAGCCAATTTGTTTACGGAGTAAACTAATAATGTCTACCTGGAGATTTTTTCTATGTTGCTTTGTAAATTTAAAAGAAATATTCATTATCTAAACAATTTAAATTAAGAAATCAAGAGTTTGCTCTTTTTTCTACGTGCACATGTTTTTACGGAGGGAATTGAGAATAACTATATTATGACTCATTTTAATGTTGCTTTGCAAATTTACAAGAACTATTAATCATTTAAACAATTTCGATTGAAAAATTAAGAGTTTGTCCTTTTATCTGCGAATAAGCTCACGTTTTACAGAATTACTTAGAAATATCTTTCTGCTGATTTTTTTCTATAATTCCTTGAAAATTTTACAAGAATGTTAATTATTTAAGCAATTTCGATTGAACATTTAAGAGTTTGGTTTTTTTCTACGAATAAGCTTCATTTCTTACAGAATTAGCTAAACATATCTTTCTGCTGATTTTTTAAATGATGTTTTGGAAGTTTACAATAATGTTAATAATGAAACTATTTTGATTAAGATGCTATAAGATTGGCCTTTTTCCTACGATTAAATGTGTTTATGGATTCAACTAAGAATGTCTATCCAATTAGTTTTTTCAATGTTGTTTTCTAAAGTTACAAGAACTATTAATTATTTTATCTATTTTAATTAAAAAATGAAGACTTTGACCTTTTTCTACGCACAAAAGCTGAACTTTTTGCAGAATTAGCTAAAAATATCTTTTCGACCATTTTTTTCTATGATGCTTTGCAAATTTACAAGAATATGAATTATTAAAACTATTTCGATTAAAAAGTAAGAGTTTGGCCTTTTTTCTACGAATGAGCTTAATTTTCTTACAGAATTAACAAAAAAATCTCTCCGAGGATTTTTTCTATGATGCTTTGCATATTTACAAGAATCCCAGTGTGCACAACATTTTCGAACGTAATTGGAATGTCCTAAAAACGTTTCTTGGACGTAAAAGTTAAAAGACCTCATTTGAAGGTTTTAAAAACTATCCTTAATCAGGCCAAATAATATTCTAAAAACGTTTTATGTTCGAAATACGTCTTTAAAACGTCTCTGGAACATTGTATGTTTATGGAACGTTATATGGACTGACTTAGGACATTTATAAGCCGTCCCAGTGGGCACAGCATTTCATAACGTAATTGAAATGTGCTAAAAACGTTTCTTGGACGTACAAGTCAAAAGATGTCAATTGAAAGTTTCAGAAACTATCCTAAGTCTGACGGAATAATACATTAAACACGTTTTATATTCTTAATATGTATTTAAAACGTCTCTGAATCATAGTATATTTATGAAATGTTATATGGACTGGTTTAGGACATTTTTAAGCCGTTCTAAAGATGTTCTTTAACGCTTATGCCCACTGGGTAGGAAGTCAGTCCACATAATGTTCTATATACGTACAATATTCCGGAGATGTTTTACAGACTTATATCAAAAATAAAGCGTTTTTGCAACATTATTTGGTCTGACTTAGGAACGTTTTTAAAACGTTGAGATGACGTCTTTTGACTTGTACGTCCAAGAAACTTTTTCAGGATGTTCCAATTAGGTTCTAAAATTTTGTGCCCACTGGGCGGGCACTAGAAAAAATATTTGTCAGAAATCTCTTTAAGAAGGTTTCTTTAATGGTAGGTAGGCCCGCACTGTTGTAAAAATCTCGATAATGGGCATTCCAAAACAAAAAAAATTAATCAGTTTCAGATTCAGTATGACTCCAGCAACCGGCTGAACTATGATTTCTGTTATGCATACAAAATAACAACGTCGCGGCGAAAAAACAAAAAAAAAACAATTGAAAAAAGTGAATTTATTTTGACAGTTTTTTGGGAAAAATATAGCTAAAATTAATTTTTTTAAATAACCTTAGTTTAGCAGGTTTCTGGAGTTATACTGAATCCAAAACTGATTAACCCTTAAATGACACTGGGGGTCCATTGGACCCCAGACCATTTTTGAACGAATATAAAACTATGATGCACGCGGAATCGGGCTTTGTCACTCCATCTAGCGTTAGTTGGGAAGTCAAGCTATATGTTAGAAACGAAGCAGCAGGTCAGTGTTGCGTTAGCTGATTTTGAGAGCGCTGCAAAAATCCTCTCTTCTACCTCTATCAAACACTTTCTCCCCCACTCCCATCTCCTTCCCTTCCTCAGCTTCATCTCAAATTTCCATGCTCTCTTTCCTGCTCTAATACTTAACTTATCCCTTTGCGCTTCTTCTCTTACCATATAACCTGGCGTCTTCCATTCTGCCCCTAGTGTCCACCTTATATACCTTTCTTGTAAACTCTCAATATCTTTCCTTTCTTTCCATCCCCAAATCTCTGCTCCATAACTTAATACCGGCCATACGAGGGTATCAAATAACCACATTCTCCTTCTCCAATTTTGTTTTAACTTTCTTTTTCCTATTCCCCATATCTGTTTCATTACCCCTGCTCTTTTTTGATCCTTTCTCTTATATGAGCTCTATGATTTCCATTCGTTTGCAAGATATATCCCAAATATTTAAACTCGTTCAGTTCTTCTAACATTATTCCCTTCCATCTCCCTATCCATGCTTTCTTCCTTCCCCCTCCTTTTCTAAGCCTCATTATCTTTGTTTTTTCTACATTTACATTCAGCTTTTTCTCATCTAAGTATTTCTCTAATCCTGTAATTAATGCCGCCATCCCTTCTTCATCCTCTGCCATATAAGGTTCCATAAACATACAATGTTCCAGACACGTTTTAAAGACGTAATTCAAACATAAAACATTTTTAAAACATTATTTGGTCTGACTTCAGAGAGTTTTTAAAACGTTCAAATAACGTCTTTTGACTTATACGTCAAAACGTTTTTAGAACGTTCCAATTATCCAGTGGGCACAAGCGTTAAAGAACATCTTTAGAACTGCTTAAAAATAGCCTAAGTCAGTCCATATAACGCTCCATAAACATACAATGTTCCAGAGACGTTTTAAATACATATTTCAAACATAAAACGTTTTTAGAACATTATTTGGTCTCACTTAAGACAGTTTTCAAAACATTCAGAGGAAATCTTTTGAATTGTACGTCCAAGAAACGTTTTTAGGATGTTCCAATTACGTTCTAAAATGTTGTGCCCACTGGGACCCTTAAGCGTGACAAAAAGGATTTTATTGTGTCCGGGAGCTCGCGACAATTCTATGGACGTCATTTTAGTACTCACTAAAATTTCAGATTATTTTGTTTCCATAGTCAACAGTTCGAAATTCGTTGACTATCTAACAGCTCTTGGTGCATTTTGCAACAATTTATCGGTCAACTGGTTAAAAATTTAAATGAAAAAACGTCATTTTAGTACTCTTGAAAGCCACGGGAGATGGTTGTTTGAATGCTAAGAACTAACAATAAGTTTGACTGGCAGCTTCTCGGTGCTGCCAAAGGTGACTAGCAGGCTGTCAAACATGTCAAAAATTCGAGTAAAAAAGCGTCATTTTTGTACTCTTGAAACCCACGGGGAATGATTGTTCGAATGCTAAAAACTAATAAAAAGTTTGACTGGCAGCTCCTGAGTGGTGCCAAGGTTG
This sequence comes from Belonocnema kinseyi, assembly GCF_010883055.1. Lineage (NCBI taxonomy): Eukaryota > Metazoa > Arthropoda > Insecta > Hymenoptera > Cynipidae > Belonocnema > Belonocnema kinseyi. The sequence continues at coordinate 70,230 of NC_046658.1, forward strand.
ACTGGTATGCTGTGAAAAATGTCAAAAATTCGAGTGAAAAAACCCATTTTTAGTACTTTTGAGACCCATCGAGGATGATTGTTTTGGTGCCAATAACTAACAAATCATTGGACTGACAGCTCCTGCGTAGTGCTAAAGTTGACTGACAGGCTGTCAAACGTATCGAAAATTCCAGTGAAAAAATGACATTTTAGTACTCTTGAAACCAATGTATCGACCAAAAAAGTGGTTGGAACGTAAAATAAAATATACGTTCGTATTTAGCTTGACGCGGCTGACAAATTTTCCCCATGGAACTTTTTGATTCGATAATTATTACTGAAGATAAACAACAAAAACTTTGAAAATTTGTTTTTATACCTATTAGTTTTAGAGAAGTAACCTATAGATGAAAATTTTAGCTAATGAAAGGGAAAAAACTTTCATTCGGTGTCCGATTGAAACGAAGGTTTTAGTTTTTATCTTTTCATTTTGACATGCTTGACAGCCTGTCAGTCAACTTTGGCACTACTCAGGGGCTGCCAGTCCAATTCTTTGTTAGTTATTTTCACTAAAGCAATCATCCTCGATGGTTTTCAAGGGTACTAAAATTACGTTTCTTCACTTGAATTTTTGGCATGTTTGACAGCCTGCCAGTCAACTTTGTCACCACCGATCCTAGCGAAAAAATCGGAAAAAATCTGAAAGAAAGTACCTTTCCGATTCTTTCCGATTTTTCTCTTGTGTCCCACTGTTTATGTTCGTTTCAATTTCTTTCTGAATAAATGTGAAATATA
>NC_046658.1:71105-78381 GCF_010883055.1 Belonocnema kinseyi
ATATAATGAAATAGAGGCTAACCAGAGGGACACTCGGCACTGATCGGAAAGAAATCGCAAAGAAGTAGGAGAAAGGGACATTCGGAAAGAAACGAAAACAAAGTTCACATATCCCTATCCGATTCTCTTTCCGAACCCTTTGCGAATTCTTTCCGAAACCTTTCTGAATTTTTTCGAAGCAGCCTTTCCGATTCTTTCCTTTCTTTGCAGCATGGGAGCAGCTGCCAGTCAAATTTTTTGTTAGTTCTTAGCATTCAAACAATTATTTTCAATTGAGATAACGGATGCAACAACTCGACAAGCGCTCGAAACCGCGTAAAAGTATTGTGCAGCCGGGAAAATGTATCGATAACAAAAAAGTGGTCGAAACGTAAAATAAAATATAAATTCGTATTCAGCTTGACGCGACAGAAAAATTTTTCTTATGAAACTTTTTTATTCGATAATTATTACTTAAGATAAACAATAAAAACTTTGAAAACGTTCCGATCAAAAATCGATGTTTTGTAAAACACAACTCGCGATTATTCGGCCATTTGTGGATAAAAATGCTTGATATTTGTATATTGTATTTTAATAATATCAATTGTATCAGAGATTGCTAGTTTCGTAAAGAGAGATACTATGTCGAAACTCACTATGATGTCTTAGGGTTGAATGTGAATTATCGTATTGTTTTGATAAAGTCAAATGAGTTTTGGACGTGAGTGATGTAGTTTCCTGTAAAAAGATTTAGTTTTGCAGCGAGGAAGCTGCCTAAGTGGAATGTTCTCTTTGTGGATTTTTGGGAGCCCGTAAAGTCTCAAAGAGATGGGATTACTAGGCATCAAGTTAGATATTGTTTGGCTGTCAAGTTTAAAGTCTTTAAGAAGAGTTTTCCTTTTACTGACTATTGTTTTTGTAGGGTCCTTTATAAGTTTTGTGTATGTATCGTCAGTCAGAAGGTCCATGATTTTGTTGTTGTAGTTTCTTTATTCATTATTACTGTTGTGTTTCCTTTGACTGCAGCTAATATTATAATATTTTTATTCCGATTGAGTTCTATAGTTGCGGTTTTTTCTTATTTTTTTAAGTTTGAGGAAGGAACTTGTGCTTGGGACGATTTTGCTGTCCCTGGAATGTTTTGAGAGCACCTCACACGGTGGGGCGCTCTGGTCCATCACAGGCATCGTAGAGAGTATACATAAGAGCAACATAACCTGATACCTCAGTTTCAGGTCAGTCCTGAAGAATTGAACTGCAGTGTTCACGAAACGTCGGCAAAATTTCGTAGTTTTTTACATGAGTGAAACCCGAAATATCTCTTGTTATCAAAACGAATCATCGTGAAAGCATTAAATCTATTATTAAAAAAAAACATATTGGCGTTTTAAAAAAAGTGCGTTTTTTATAGTCATCGCTTATATATTGAGAATACACTATACTAATTTCAAGCATTTTTATCAACAAACAGTCATCTTTGGCACCACTCAGGAGCTCCCAGTCAAACTTCTTGTTTGTTGTTTGCACCTGAACAATCATCCCCAACAGGTTTCAAGTGTACTAAAATGAAGGTTCTAATTGTCATCCTGTCATTTTTTATATGTTTGAAAGCCTGTCAGTCAAGTTTGGCACCACTCGGGAGCTACGAGTCAAATTTTTTGTTAGTTCTTTGAACCTAAAAAATCATCCCCAATGGGTTTCAAGAGTATTAAAATGACATTTTTTAATTCCAATTTTTGACGCGCATGGGTTTCAAGACTATCCCCCATGGGTTTCAAGACTACTAAAATGATGTTTTTTTTCACTCGAATTTTTGACCAGTTTAACGATAAATTTTTGCAAAATGCAGCAACAGCTGTTAACCAGTCAACGAATTTCGAACTGTTGACTATGAAAACAAAAGACTTTAAAATGTTAGTGAGTATTAAAAGGACGTCCATAGAATTGTCGCGAGCTCCCGTACTAATATAATGTGTGAAGGTTACTTTTTAAAGGTTTAGATAATTTAGAGAAAGAAAGTTTTAGCCCCTGATGAAGCGGTGATGGCGGTAAGTATTAGGATTTGTTTGCATCGATGTCCTTTAACCCTCCTCTACTACAGTGGTCTCTGATTACACAGTCGGTCGGTCGCTTCCGACCGGACCGTAAGCCTAAAATAATCGAATCGCTCTGACGGCTTTATGACTACATTGATTTTGAATTTTTGATATATTCTTCTTGATCCCAAACTTTTAGATTATTTTGATACTGTGGGAATTCATTCATTAATAAACTCAAGCATTGAAGTAAGTGATAATTGTAAAATAATGATTTTCTTGCAGTCAGAATGGTACAAAAAACCTAACCTAAAAGCACAGGTTTTGACATCTCAATTTCCAAACTGCCCCGAGCATTGTTCGAAGGCTGCTTAAAAATACCGCCGTCTAATAAAGCGTTATTTTTTGACACAGGATTCTGAAATGTCCAATAAAAATGTCAGCCTTTAAACAATGCCAGGGCAGGTTGGAAATTAAGATGACAAAACCCATAGTTTTAATTTAGGTTTCGTTTGCCACTATGACTGCATAAAAATCATTTTTTCACCATTTTAATTTAGTAAAATACTTGAATTTATTAATCAGTTAATGTAATTGTAAATAAATGGCGAAACTTTGCGATAACTCAAAACATTTTATTAATGTTACTTTTACATTTTTCTTGAAGGTAGTAGGGGTTTTAAAATATTTTTAAAAAATGTTTAAAGTATTGAAACCATAATTTGACAAACTATCAAAATAATCTTAAAGTTCGGCAACAACAAGAATATATCAACATTTTAAAATCAATGTTCACATGAAACCGTCAGAGCCATTTGATTATTTTAGGTTAAAGGGCATCGGTGTAAACAAAATCGTAATACTTATCACCACCATCATTCCATCTGGAGCTACAACTTCCTGTTTCCGTATTACCTGATCACTTAAAAAGTGATCTTGCAACACTAAATGTCCAGGTTTAATAATAACATCCTTTTTTCATTCTAAATTCGCTTGTTGCCAACGTTCAATCTCATTTTTTGGAACGGAGAAAAATACTTTCTTACTCCGTTTCAGCGGGTTGAGTTGTAACCTGTTCGACAGTTCGGATCTATACATCGATGTCTTTAGTTTATGTTTAATTTATATTTTCATATTTTAATTCAATATTTAAAGCAATAAATGACTAAATGTACATACAGTAAACTTAATAGCCTTAATACTAATCATGTTTTCACCATCTTAACGATTACTACAATATACTTAATATTAACAATTATAATTTTTATAATTTCTTGTATATTTTTATTATAATGTAATAATAGATTAGATCTTGGCTTAATTCAAGCTCAAAGTTTTTAAAATAACCGTAGATGTTCCAAATTTCTGCATATAAATTTTATAGTGGTTGAAAATATGCGTTACTGATGCAAAGTGTGATGGCTTCATCGAATTGTTGGAAATCCCATAAGATTTAAAAGCGTATCACTTGATATAGTATCTATGTTTGATCCTCATGTAGTATATAAATATAAACGTGTATTCTGCGCGAACGTTAAACTACCTTTCAAATCTTTGTGAAAACCATAAAAGAGGAATTATTTTCTCTTTTATTGATAGCAACAAAACGTTTACAAACTTGTTTCCGAAATACGAAAAAGGCATTTATCTACCAATGACAAGAATATGTAAAAAATTAAACATATCTCTTGTATTTACAATTAAAAATCAACTTTCTGTTCATCTTGTATTTCTCATTAGGGATCAAATATGGTGTTCTTGTATTATACTTATATAATAAATTTTGTCTGTTAATATTTATCCATAATAATTGAGATAATAATTATTTACTATTTAGAATAATTTAGTGGCCTTAGCTTTCTATCGCAATAAATAAGGACTGTTTAGTATTATATTGTCAATTATACATATGCAAACGTATTAGTATTATATATCTGCTGAAAACACTACGGGCACGAGGTCAAACGACTATTTATTGCAAGTACATAGGAAGTGCTCTTTGTAAGCGTAACTGCTGCGGCACACTAATGTGACTTCAGTGTTACTCGACAATGACACACTATCAACAATGTGCAGAAGAAAATCATAATTTTAATCAAATCAATTAATATTATTTTGCAAATTTATCAGAAATCATGGGACACTGTTAATTATAAGTCTAAACGCTTAAGAATTGTACAATTAAAATTGTAACGTTATAGACGACAAACACTTGAAATAGCCAAATTAGCATTTTTTTTTAAATGTGAAACATCACGTGAATGATGCAAATATTATGTGTCCAGCTTATTCTCAAGGCTTATTTCTTTATTACCAAACTTTTGCTCTATATAAATTTATATAGTTATTTAAGCTTAAAAAAGTTTCTTTGGTTTAGAACACGTCATGTTTTTCTTTTGTGAAAGAGAACTTTCTTTTGATAACAATGCAGCAAAACGTGAATTCCTGCATGTCATGCGAGTTTTGGAACGGGGCTTGCAACTGTCGACTAGTGACCCCGGCCTTGAAGAGGTCATTGTAATGCCATGGCATCAGAATTCTACGCTCTCTCATCTTTACCAAACAAGAGTTGAATATCAAGCTTCGAGGCTTTGTTCAATCTTCAATATTGGTGATTTAAACACGCTATGCGACACTGTCGGCCCCTACACGTACTGACAAATATGACCGTGGATGACATATTAAATACGCGTTAAACATCACGAAAACCAGCAAAAGGATAGCGTTTAACTGTAATGATCTTCCAACTGAATAAACAAGGGCCGACTCCACCAACCATGATTATAAATTTAAATTCTCAATTAACATTATTTAATCAGTACATTGCGTTGCACCATTTTTTAAACGATGATTAAAGTAGCATGCTCGCTGTTTAACTTAATCAGCCATTTTTAATCGATTAGCGACATAAGCAGCAATTAACGGGGGTCAACATAACCTCGAAGTTCAGTTAAAGTGCAATGCGACAGGGAATAGTGCGAAATATGGCTCAAAATTAAATATTATTTCAAAACATAACTTTTCGTTTTTTTTCGCTTTAGAAAACACCACTTCACTTAATTATTTTTATTAATGTTATTTTGGAGACGTAGGCTTCAGCAATTCAAGTAAACAACGCGTAAAAGGAATACGTAGAAACTAGACTTTATTGAGAACAGGGTATCCTCCTGTTAACACAAAACGTTATAAAGACGTTATTAAGACGTTTTAAAAAACGCAGGAAAACGTCTTTTTCGAAAAAGTCAACAGAAGCTGAATAGACACGTATTAAGGGCGGTTTTTAAACGTCTTTAATACAATTGAATAACGTTCTTCAGCGGCGGACTGGCATGGATCCTAAGAGTGGCTGCCCACCTTCGCCCCTGTAGTTGTGGCGCACCTGAGGACACTTAGACGCCCCTAGAAATTCAACAACGCGCGCATGTACGTGTGTAGTTCTTCTATTGGTACACTGAAAAAAATTGTTCTTGAATCAAGAAAAGATTACTTGATTCAAGTCCATCGCATCGCAGGTACGAATGGGGACGATAGAATATGAGTGTGTTCCAAATAAATAAGTACTAGCTACCGTACGCTTGGAACAAGCGTATATTTTCTTAATCTGAGAAAATGTATTCTTAGATAGAATATCGTATTTTATTATTTTAAAACTTTATTGTGTTACTTCATATAGAAATGTATTCAAATGCAGAACATGGTTTACTTCCAAGAAATCATTTCTGATACACTTCAAGAATATATTTTCTTAATATCAGAATATATAGTATTGGAGAAATAGACTAGTGCCTCAACTGAAAACTATTTCTCAAAACAAAACAAAAGTTGTTTTCGAAATTATTGTTATATAATCTTCAATTTTTAAATTATTAAAGTACGTAATTCGCACACACTGTTTACTCACACATGTAATCGTACGCCTAGACGCTTTGAAAAATCGCACTCGCCGAGGATTGAACCCTCCCTCTACCTAAACTACCTAAACTAGTGTGTCCTAACCGCGCGCTCTACCGACTTCGCTGTCGAAGCACTTGGATCTCTGTGATAAAAGTTTGGGTAAGAATTTCAAGGCAGGGTCGTATCAAGTCATATGGTGAGCCTCAACCAACTTCAAACTAAAAGTTTTTGAACACAACTTTCATTAACCATTTTTAATTAGAAAAATTTTAAAATTGTTTTTTACTTATTTCAAAAAAGGTTCGATACTTTTTTTTCTTAATATATTTTAAAATGTTTTAAAATATCTAAAAGTGATGAACGATAAATAAAAATTCTCATAAAATGCGCAGTTTTCAATTTATCCAACTCTTTTATTGTATATAATACTCTTTTACACAATTTTTAATGCAAAATAACATTTCTTAAACAATTATTTTAAATATTCGGAAAAGCGAAGTAAGTTTCACTTATTTAATGGTGCATTTAATACTTCTTGCTTTTAAATATTCAAAACACTTAAAAACGACCCAAAAGTAATAAATAATAAAGAAAATTTGCAAGTACAAAAATGCTTTAATAACATCAATATAAAAATTTTCTGCTCAATAAAGGAATTTGTTTTTCATGAAGGAAAAATTAATTCTTTGAATTCGGCTAGATTACCATTTTTTTCTAAAGTTGAAAAATCTGTTGCCTGAAACTCATTTACTTTAAATTAGAATAACACATGATCATTTCATATTTTCAAAACTATTTTTTTTCACTTATAACTTTCATGAATTTTGCCATTTTTGTGATTTTAAAACTGCTATTAAATGGTATAAGATGATAAAAAAGGAAGGGGTGCCAAAGTATTTAGAAAAGAGATGGGAAGAGAGAAGGTGGACCAGAATAGCAAGTTTTAGATTGAGAAACGAGGTAAGGGAGGGGATGTACTGGGAAAAAGAAGAGAACAGAAAGTGTAGGATATGTGAATGGGAGGAGGCAACATGGAAGCATGTATGGAAAGGATGTAGGAGAGTAATGGAAGAAAGGAAGCTGGCAGGAGAATGTGGTTAACGATTCTAGGGGGAGGATGGATTCGTAGAAGAATGGATGAAGGAGCTGGAAGGTGCTAGAGGAGCGAATGAGAGAGAATGAAATAATGCATATGAAAACAAGGCAAATAGAGGTATAAAAAAGTGAAAGAAAAAGGAAACGGAAGTCGCTTAGATTAGAAGCGTAAAGATTGTAAATAATGGTAAGGTAAAAGTTAAGTAGAATAAGATTAGTTTGCGTTCTCATGCTCTCTCTCTCGCTTTCGTTCGCTCGCTCACTCGTTT
>NC_046658.1:78481-90728 GCF_010883055.1 Belonocnema kinseyi
AGGATAAAATTGGAAAAAATATAGATACAAGCGGAAAGATTGTAAGGAATGGAAGTCATGTAAACCCTTAGGGGATACAGTATGAATAAAGAAGAACTGCTATTATCGAACACGAAAATAACTATGTCTTACAACTCTAATTTAAATTATACAGGGTGGAGACGCTGGGGATTACCAAAATGTATGCAACCCCGCATACATTCCCATAAGAATAGCATTAGAGTGTAAGACGGGTTGCATACTTTTTGGTAAGCTCCAGCGTGTCCACCCTGTATAAGATTCACATAACAAAATTTTTAACTTTTTAGCAATCAATTTTATCTAGCCGAATCCAAAAAAGTAATATTTCCTTATTGATAAAGACTTCCTGTATTTAGCAGGAATATTTATTGTTATTTCTAAGTTCGAACATTTTTTTGTTACCTTGAACACTACACAACAAAAATTCAAGGCGGCCGTTTTACTCGAGGAAAAAATTCCCAGTCATTTTCCGATTTACAAAAATGTTTCACAGTTAAAAAAATTCGAAATAGTTTAATTTTGAGTAGATTAATATACACAAAAAATAAGCGAAAAAAATTATAGACGCAGTGAATTTATAAGCCTTTGATGATTTTAGGAATGAAATGACTTTTGAGTCTTCATAACATGTCAACTTTTCGATTATTATATTTAATTAGATACTTATGCAGTAAGAAGTAAATTAATTTAGACTAATATATTAATTTTCATAGTATGTGTGTCATGTCTATTGTATCAACTCTTCAGTTCTTATGTTGAAAAAATTGATGTGATTCTATTACATTCATTTTAAATTAATAATCATTTGAAGGAAAATATTCAAGCATTGTTCTAAATGAAATTATTTCTTCGCTGAATACATTCATTTTCTCGTCTCAAGAACATGAAAATTGTTTTAATTAAAATAGTAGCGAAAATAAGTATATGCATTTACTTGTATCAAGAAACATTTTGTTAGAGTTTTAGTTACTTATAAGAATATAATATTCTTCATTCAATATTTTATTAAACTTGACGCAAATAACTATAATGGAACAAATTAACTCAATAGTCTTTTGTTTAGAATAAGTATATTCTTCATTTAAAGAGTTGTCCTGATTCTATTATTTTCTTGATTCAAGAAAATCGATTCTTTGTAAAAAGAAAATAATTGCTTCATTCAAGTAAAATCAGCCAAGTAAACTAGCCTACTTGATTTAATGCAAATTTTGTTCAGTGTAGTAGTGAGATTTGATCGACAGTACTTTTTTCTCAGTTTCCTATACTGCTAGATCAGCTGATTATTAATTGATAGGGCATACAGTATTTGCCAGAACGGATTGTACAGTTTTCTGTCATTTATTGACATATTTTTATTAAATATGGGATGTATAATAAAATTTTGACAGGATTTGACCAAATTACTAGTTAAAAGCTAAAGGTTGGAATGTTAAAATTAACGAAATATATATCTTACAATCGAGACTTGCATTTAAATATTCTTCCAGATCTCTCAATATTTTGTGAATAAACAAAAAGTTTACCACTTATCTTTGAATTTTCAAAACAGTAGAATAATAATTTCATTGTATAACAAAGGATATACACACCCTGCTAATAATGGATTATTAAAATTTATTTAAAATGAATAAAGTTCTATTGTTTTGAAATATTTTCAATAAGTATTGGATAGCTCAATACCCAGTGAAAACAAGGGTTAAAAAACATCTTTAGAACGGTTTAAAAATGTTCTACGTCAGCCCATATAACGTTCCATTAACATACAATGTTCCAGAAACGTTTTAAAGGCGTAATTCGAACATGAAACGTTTTTAGAACATTATTTTGTCTGACTTAGGACAGTTTTTAAAACGTTAAAATAACGTCTTTTGACTTGTAGGTCCAAAAAACGTGTTTAGGGCGTTCCAATTACGTTCTAAAAATTTATGCCCACTGGGTAATCATTCATGTCTCAATCATCTGCATATGAATAATTTTGAATAAAGTTTAATTATATTTTAATAATTAATAAAAATTAATGAAATTCAATACATTTTTTATAAATAAATCCAATCAAATTCTATTACTCATATTTTGCGCAATTGAACCCAATCGATTTGTATAGTTTTAAATAATTTCAATTATACGATTAAGACTCAATAAATAAATTTAATTTAATAGTTTTCCTCGAATTAAATTGAATCAATTCTTATCATTTTTCAATTATTTTAATTGTTTAATTGTAAACAATCAAAGAAATCAGAATTAACTATATTTTGAGCAATTGAACCAAATCGAGTTGTATAGTTTAAAATAATTTTTTTCTACGATTGAGACTAAATAAATTAATGAAATTTAATTTTTTTGTCACGAGCTAAATTAAATCAATTCTTATAATTTTTCAATCATTTTAGCTGCTTTATTGAAAACAATTCCAAACCAAATGGATGTGGCTGTCGATCTAAATCGATGTGGCTGTGTGTGTACAAGGGAGAGGCTTAAACATTAAATAATCTGCTGTCCACCTTTTTTTTGTAATTTTTATTTGTTTGTTAACAAAGCGCCCCCAAACATGCTTCCCACCCTGTGCTTAGAGATCCAGTCCGCCGCTGACGTTCTTTAAATGCCTCAGTGGGCACAAAAGTTTAGAACGTAATTGGAACGTCCTAAAAACGTTTCTTGGACGTACAATTCAAAATATGTCCTTTGAACGTTTTAAAAACCTCCTAAGTCAGACCACATAATGTTCTTAAAACTTTTTATGTTCGAAATACGTATTTAAAACGTTTCTGGAACATTGTATGTTTATGGAATGTAATATGGACTGACTTAAGACATTTTTAAGCCGTTCTAAACATCTTATTTTAAGCTTGTGCCCACTGGGCACATCTCTTCTTTGTATACGGTAAAGGCATACATTTTGTGATATATTGCCTGTTTTTTTGTCTAAAGATACCCTTATAGAAGGGACGATGTCAATTTTCTTTGTGGTGCGAAGTCCGCGAACAGTAAACTCGACCAATTGGTAAACGTAAGAATCATATTTACCATTTATATCCTTGAAACGATTAAGTCCTATTATTTTTTAATATCACATAATTTAATGAAAATATACAAAAATAAAATGAATAAACTCATCATTGTTTGTTTTAAAAGTAGAAAAGTTAGACATAATGACGAATTGTAAAATATAAGTAATAAAGGTATTAAATTTGCTGTATACTAACAAAGAAAGTTGTATTAAATTTGTATTTAAAAAAAAAATCGCATATAACTAAATGAATAATAAATTAAGTGAATAACTAAAACATTTAAAAAATGACGATTGCGCCTTAAGAACACATTGAAGTGAAAACCTAGTCTAGCCTAGTGGGCCCAAAATTTTAGAACGTAATTGGAACGTCCTAAAAATGTTTCTTGGACGTACAAGTCAAAAGACGTTATTTGAACTTCTAAAAACTGTCCTTAGTCAGACGAAATAATGTTCCAAATACGTTTTATGTTCGAATTACGTCTTTAAAACGTCTCTGGAACATTGTATGTGCATAGAACGTCATATGGACTGACTTAGGACATTTTTAAGCCGTTACAAAGATGTTCTATAATGATTGTGCTCACTGGGATTATGTGATTTTCACGAAGTTACGGGCTACACTGGTACATGAAGTATTCATTTAATTTTATCGCTGTTGCAGAGATATCTGTCACAATTTGGATATTTGCCACCAGCAAACCCAGCGAGTGGTGGAATCATTTCCGAAGACACGATGTTCAAGGCCATTTCTGAATTTCAATCGTTTGCTGGATTGAACATCACAGGTACTTTTTATGTTCCACATAATTTCAAATAGGAGTGTCAATTTATTACGTAAGATTCGTTCTTCTATCAATCTTATTATAGTGACTTTCCAGTGGGCACAAGCGTTAAAGGACATCTTTAGAACGGCTTAAAAATGCCCTAAGTCAGTCCATATAACGTTCCATAAACGTACAATATTCCAGAGATGTTTTGAAGACGTTCCAGTTACGTTCTAAAATGTTGTGCCTTCTGAGTTTGTAGCAATTACATGGAGAAACCTTTTGCTATAATATTTGTTAGAAAAACAGAATAGATTTTACTATTCTTAGTTTGCAATAGAGGGACATAGCGGAACTTTTGTAATGTTTCTACTTCAAGTAGAAAATAGTATCTACATGCCGAACAACAAAATTCATTGGAATAAAATTAAAAAATGTTAAATTTATTTCAAAAAAGTTTTGAAGTATTTACAAAGCTTTGTAGTAAACCAGCAAGCAATATATTATAGCCACTCACTAATTTCGATAGAAAAAATTCTAAATTTCTTGCATTAATATCTGCAGAAGATTGCAATATTTGCAAAGGACTGTAGTAACCCCAGTGGGCACAAAATTTTAAACCGTAATTGGAACGTCCTAAAAACGTTTCTTGGACGTACAATTCAAAAGATGTCCTTTGAACATTTTAAAAACTGTCCTAAGTCAGAACAAATAATGTTCTAAAAACGTGTTATGTTCAAAATACGTATTTAAAACGTCTCTGGAACATTTTATGTTTATGGAACGTTATACGGACTGACTTAGGACATTTTTAAGCTTATCTAAAGATTTTCTTTAACGCTTGTGTCCACTTGGACATCGAGAGAGACAGGCGCACTGATTAAGTAAGTGACATTGTAAAAATTGGTGCAGTCAGATTAGCAGAGGAAAAAAAACCCCAACATGCGCCGCGTCGCGTTGAAGGTTACGACACCCGTATCCTTCCTAGTGGACACAATCGTTAAAGAACATCTTTAGAACGGCTTAGAAATCTCCTAAGTCAGTCCATATAACGTTCCATAAACATATAATGTTCCAAAGATGTATTACAGACGTAATTCGAACAAAAAACATTGTGAGAACATTATTTCGACTGACTTAGGACAGTTTTTAAAACGTTCAAAGGACGTCTTTTGACTTGTACGTCCAAAAGATGTTTTTAGGACGTTCGAATTGCGTTCTAAAATGCTGTGCACACTGGGAACCCTTAACAATTTTCTTTAAAAAAATAAAAATGGTAACTTTCTAGAAGGATCTTTTAAGCCGTTAGAAATTCGTGGAAAAAAAATTCGGTATGAATCATTAACAAAGATTAGCTTTTATGACAGTCAGAATTACACTCGTTGTTAGGACAGGTATACACTTGAAGTTATAAACCACTCGTGTTGGAGTCAAACAAATTTGACTTAAGAGATAAATGTATGTCTTCAAGACATATCAACTGGTATTCAAGACATAAATTAAAGTCTAGCTCCATCTCAAAACTGAGACATGCTCAAGTCGAAATTTTCGACTTCAGCATGTCTTGATTAGGGGCAATTCAAGTCGAACTCAAGTCAAAATATTTTTAGCCGGGAAAATGGGATCAATACAAAATGTTTAGATTCTATGTGTAACTTATTTGTCAAAGAATATAAATCCATACGCAAAATATATAAAAGGGAAATTTAAATAATGATGAGTGTCACATTAGATTAGTTTTCAGAAATGCCAAATCACTATAATATCTTTCGCTTGAATGTAGGGAGGCACCGGGCGACTTGTGGTTAACTTTAATCTCGATTTTGATAAACGCTTTAACAGAATTGACGAGCCTTCCCATGGTTAGGCGTAATACATCCCAGTGGGCAAAACAATTTTGAACGTAATTGGGACGTCCTAAAAACGTGCCTTGGACGTACAAGTCAAAAGACGTAATTTGAACGTTTTAAAAACTGTCCTAAGTCAGACCAAATAATGTCCTAAAAACGTTTTACGTTCTAAATTCTTCTTTAAAACGTCTCTGGAACATTGTATGTTTATGGAACGTTATAATTCGTCTTTAAAACGTCTCTGGAACATTGTATGTTTATGGAACGTTATATGGAATGACTGATGACATTTTTAAGCCGTTCTAAAAATCCCAGTGGGCACAAGCGTTAAAGAACATCTTTAAAACGGCTTAAAAATGTCCTAAGTCAGTCCATATAACGTTCCACAAACATACAATGTTTCACAGACGTTTTAAAGACATCATTCAAACATGAAACATTTTTAGAACATTATTTGGTCTGACTTAGGGCAGTTTTTAAAACGTTCAAATAACGTCTTTTGACTTGTACGTCCAAAAAACGTGTTTAGGACGTTCCAATTACGTTCTAAAAATTGGTGCCCACTGGGATGTTCTTTAACGCTTGTGCCCACTACGATTCGCCCTAGAAATCGAATAAACACAAGTATTTTACAGCTTCACTTCCCAGTGGACGCAAATGTTAAAGAACGTATTTAGAGTGGCTTAAAAATGTCCTAAGTCAGTCCATATAACGTTCAATAAATATACAATGTTCCAGAGACGTTTTAAATACGTATTTCGAACATAAAACGTTTTTAGAACATTAATTATTTGGTATGACTCAGGACAGTTTTTAAAACTGTCAAATAAAGTATTTTGACTTGTACACTGATAGAAATTAATTGGCAGTACAACAGTATTTATGACTAGATTCATTATATTTTATTGCTGGTATAGATACAGCCATAAATCACGTTTGTATTGGTCATCCGATTCTTATTGCTTATGAAGATAGACGCGCAGGTGCGAGCGAGATACGCCTGTGGTGAACGAAATAAAGTGAGTAGGGTAATTCACTCATAAACAGTCCTTAATATAAAATCTCTAAACGATATTGTCGATTTCGATCGTCACCACACTATATTTCATTGCAATATGCGTATGACACGAGGCGTCAGTGGTTCAGGCAGCGTTGGAAAATATTGAAAAAGTTATCACGATTGCTCGTTCTTTAATAGTTACACGCGTTCGACAGAGGCATCCGTGAGTCACCGTGAGTTAGACAGTAATGTTACACGTGTTTTCTTAAAGTCAATGATCCCGATGGAGCTGTATTGATCTGCGCTTGCTTGGATTTGAGTGATGTTCATTGGCCAAGGTGCGCGTCTGTACTTGATTTTTAAATACATGCGCGAACCACCTTGCCATCTGTACCGCCGTAATACATGGCCTCTGCTTGTGATTTATAATCGAATTCTTATTTCAATTTAAGCTTCTCTGCTTGTTATTTATGATCGTATTTTTATTACAATTTCGGAAAGGACGTTTTAAAGCCTTCAAAGCATTTAAGCGAGCTGTCTGGACCATTAAATATATCTACCTGACTGCCTGCGGAGAATTTCTCAGAGCTTCTCAGAGCCTTGAGAATCTTTAACATATACTCTGAGGTTTCTATCGGTGAGGTTAGTATATTTTCAATTACAAGTTAATGCTTAAGCTATTATTTGCTATTAATACAAACATTAAAGTAGATAAGTAGGAGAGGTTCTGTATACAGATTTTCCGTATAAATAGCCAACTTGAGGCTAGAGCGCAGAAGGCTGTAAAATCGTTTTCGCTCCTTGTGCTGACTAATGAATCACAGTTTTGAACTATCCACACTATAGATATTGGAAATCAATACTTAAAAATCATGGGAATGGATATTTTCAGCCCCAAAAATATAGATTAGGAGATGATATGATATACGATATCGCAATATTAGACTATTTAATACCTGCTATTCCCGGAATTGAAGTTTGTCACCCCAAAATAATATAATTTATGTATTAAATGTTTATCGCAATGATGCGTCATTGAAAATTTCCAAGATCTGCAACCACTCTCGTGATATTATAACAATTATCGGTAAAAAACATTCCATTCTGATGACGTCATCATAGATTCCTAGAATCCTTATTTATGTGAAATAAATTAATTAAACGTTCTGCTTTGATATTTGCCGATAGGGGCGTCATATTTCATATAATGTTAAACAATTTCTGGGGTAAACAAAATTCTATTCTGATGACGTCACCATAGTTCCAGGAATCCTTATCTACAGTGTTGCCGTATTTCACGAATCTTCAAAGAATGGAAAAAACAATGATATCAAATTACATAGAATTCTGAGAATTGTTTTCTTTCAAAATGGTATCATGTTACATGTATGACTGAGAAAATCAGGCATTATGTCCTGCTTTTTCATACAGGTTCGAACACGTTTCTTGATAAACAAAATTCCATTCTGATGTCATCGTCGATTCTTTGAATCCTTATCTATGTTAACTAAATTAATTAAACGTTCTCCTTTGATATTTGCCGACAAGGACGTTATATTTTATATAATGTTAAACAATTTCTAGGGTAAACAAAATTCCATTATGATGACGTCATCATGTTTCCTGAAAACCATAGCTTTGTGAAGTAAACTGAATAAACGTTTAAAGACGCATTATTTTGTTCACTCTTATGTTAATTATTGCATGATATGGTGAAATACTACGCAAAAGTCTCCAGAAATTTGGTGGAGGGAGGGAAAGGTGTCTATAAGAGGAGGCTGGTTCTTCTCTTTCTTCAGTTTTTTGTCGGATGCCAGATTGTAAAGAAGAAAAGAAACAAGAGATAAAATGTCGTTTAAACGTATTCCTAAAGAACATTCAAGAGCTAAAGCAAGTTACTCAAGTGTGAACTGATATGCAAAACACTAATAAGGAAATTTAAAAGTGTGAATCTTGAAGACAACAGGCAGTGAAGGAGAAGAAAAAAATTTATTTCCTACAATTAAACAAAACCGCTCACAGTGAAGATTTTCTTCCAACAAAGAAGCTAAAACATCTAGAAGTTAACAAGGGATACGAAATAATGGACATTAAGGAGGCTAAAACAAAATATGAAAGGAGACCGCTTGTAATCATAGAAAACAAATTCACCGTTTTTCTACCTCAAAGAATGGCAAAACTGTTTGAAGAGGATAAAAATCTGTTTATGCAAATGAAGAAAGTCTGTGAAGATCAGCATCTTGAAATGATGTATTTGGGTGGATGCTTCTACTCCATAGAATTTTTGGAGAAAAATGTATAAGTGTGTGTGGAGTTTTTCAATTATCGTTCAGTCTGTGACAAGCTTTAGTGAGATATTCATCATGCCGTATACTCCACGAAATCAAATGTTACATGCGATCACATACAACCTGAATTCATCATTCACAAAACAAATTATTGTCGTTGCAGAATTTAAAAAAGACGGAAAGCTCGCCTCAACAGTGAAACTCCAGGCCAGTCATCCTCGTGCAAGTATAACCCTGAATCCTTAAGAGTGGAAATTGTTGAAAAGTTACTTCAACCTCATGACATTCTTCTTTGATGGCCAAGAGAAGCAACAATGCATCGACTGTAGAAATTTCCATATACACATTACTATATCTTTTGAATATTATACAGTGGCTTTAGAGAAAATTCAAGAAATTCAAAAATATTATCCATTTGTACTGCAAGAAACAACGTTTGCTGTTTTCCAGGAAGTCAGCCCTTGTGTCGAACGGTATCTTCTGGATCTGAGTGTTATGCCGTTTCAACATACAAAAGATGTCACTATTGAGACCATCGCTGAAAGTGTATGGCGTAAAGTGAAATCACCATTTGTGAAAAGTGTAAAATCTTATATACCAGAAAACTATACGAGTTTAAAGAGTAGCACAAGCAAAAAACTTATATTTGCTAATCTTCTGCGATTTGAAATTCTATATCTTGAAATGATCACTTTTTATAGTCAGAATATGTTCGAAGAAAAAATTGAGAAATTACCACAACTCAGATGCGTGAATGGTAGCTTTGTAAATTAAAAATGTCATGTATTTTTTTTTAAAGAAATATCTAAATAAAAATATAATTTAAACTAAATTCGCCTTTTTTTATATACTAGATTAAGGGTAGGTAGATGTGTAAGCAAAAAGATACATATGTTTAAAAATAATCAACTTTATTTAGAAAAAAAACTGAAGATTAATACAGAAGATACTTATAAGCTAGACTTATCTATCCAACTATTGCGTGAGTCATCGAAACCTAACCATTTTACAAAGAGCTTATTTCCTCGCTTTTTCAGTACTTTTTCAACCAGATAAATGTCTGGATGTCTAACTTTACCTAGTTCTTGTTCATAAAAACTACCTGCAATAGCTTTACCTTGATAAGCTTTAAGCATATACGTCACTGTTTCAGTATTCTTGACCTGGTTTACATTAAATATTTCAGTTGTCTAATTAAGTATGTAGCCTTTCTCAAAATCATGCTTAAATTTACTTATACGCACTTTATCTCCAACTTTAGGTTTCGCTTTCTCAACTGTTTGTTTTACACTGTAATTTTTTTATACATTAAACAACAATTTTTCTCATTTCCTTTGATAACATCTTTTGGTTTCTATCTAATGGTCTGATGCCTAGTATCGTTGTAATATAAAACTAAATCTTTCAAAATATCTATCCACTTGTAATTCCCCTGTAAGATAAATTGCATCCACATTTTATTCTTTAAAGTACGATTAAATCGCTTACAAATAAATGCTTTTAAATTGCTAAATGCCGAGTCCAAAATTATCTTGTATTGTTTCATATGATTTTTCAAATTGAGAATTGTAAAATTCTTTTGTTCTATCAAAATGTAAATTTTTCGGTATGCGTCCCTCATCAAGTACAGATTCCATGGCTGCAGCTACATCTTCAGTCTTCTTGGATTTGACGGAGACAGCCCGGGCAAATTTTGAAAATATTTCAATTACAGCTTAGATGTACTTGTATCCTTTGTTCACTCTCTCGTATGGTTGCATTTCAACAAGATCAGCTTGCCAGGTCTCCTCAATGCCACGAATATCGAAATGTCGACGTTGGTAATTTCGTCTAGCTGGCTTATGCAGCTCCTTCACCAACTGCAGCTTCTCAGCGTCCATTTTTGAGTGCATTCAGCCTGGGGTTTAAGTGACTAATGAGTTCTGCATTTCGATACACCAGTTTTTTGATTGATTCAACATCACTTTTAGCATTTTTGAAATGTTTATCTGTGGAATTTTTCAGAGTTTCTAGAATCATTGTACTAGTGAAAATTTTTCCGCTCAAACATCAGCATATTGCCTGATTTTGCATGATCGTATACTTGAGTATAAACCAAGAAGTGGGGTGGTGAAAAATTTAGTACAAAAATGCTGTAACCTGGTAGAAATAGCTTAGTTGCTCGTGAAATGGAGTACCTGGTGGATTTGCAGGACTTTAAGTTGCCAGACAATAAATTCATATTGAAAGAATTGGCTATATTACCATTCAATGATGGGACAGACAAAAAGCCATATTCTTTTCTCCTTCATTCACCTTGCCCGTGGAAGGACGTTCCGTCAAAATATAAATCTATGATCATTTGGGCAGAGCGCAATCATCATGGAACACCTTGGAATTCGGGTGATTTACCGTACTCTCAAGCATCTGTAATACTCGGGAAGATTTTACATGACGCAATAAAAATCTATGTGAAGGGATTGGAAAAGAAGAATTGGCTAAAGCAATTTGTGGAAATATCGTGTGAAATTGTTGACATACTC
Organism: Belonocnema kinseyi; assembly: GCF_010883055.1. Classification (NCBI taxonomy): domain Eukaryota; kingdom Metazoa; phylum Arthropoda; class Insecta; order Hymenoptera; family Cynipidae; genus Belonocnema; species Belonocnema kinseyi. The sequence continues at coordinate 89,940 of NC_046658.1, forward strand.
GATTTGGAATGTCCCTCGCTACGACAATTGCATGAGATGCATGAAATTGATTATTTAAATTGTACACATCATAAGTATGAAAATTACTCTATTTGCGCCATTGAAAATATACTTTTATTGGAAAACTGGATGTCTTTGAATCAGTTATAATTTCTTGACTTCAAAGTTTTATAGATTAGAAAAGTATGAAAATGTTTCCTTGTATTTAATTATAATATACTTATTGAGTATGATGTACTGGTTTTTAAAAATAAATAAAAAAAAACAATTGAAAAGAAAATTGTGTGTGTCTTGTTTTCCCCGAGTTCCTTGCCCTTATAGTCATAAGTGCGAATAGTAGATAGGTCCGTGGACACACCGTTGGCATTGTAGCTTCAAGGAACGTTGTTCTCAGCACTGGGAGATTACGTCCGACGGATCAAGTTGCATCTCGATAGCAGCAACAGCAGACAGAATGAATGAACTTTCAGTTGTGAATTGAAGCAGATGAGTTTATTTTTGAAAAAAAGAAGCAAACTTACTTGACCAAATATGATTTTCAGGTTGTGCTAAATAAATAAAAAAAGATACCAATTTAGATTCAAATATTTTCTTTATTTGCAATAACATGTATTTTTTCCAACAATTGTACAGCTTTTCGATTTCTTCCGCCAATTATACATTTCAGTTACTGCAATATGTAGACTGTAGACTATTTCTACTATATTAAAGGTTATATACTAATCCTAAGTCTCTTCTCTCTCTCCGTTACTCATATGTTACATCGCTCATCATGCTTATCATTGCTCT
>NC_046658.1:90828-104007 GCF_010883055.1 Belonocnema kinseyi
TAACTCTTCCTTGAGAATTGAATTCTTTTTTTTTTTGGAAAATGAATATTAATTTTTATCAACATCCATTGCCTCCTGTGATTTGAGTTTGTAGCCCCATGAAAGTGTGTCGGTTGTATGAGGAAGCAACATCCTCTTATCATCTCGCCAGCTGAGGGTGATCTTGTTTTTCTCAATCGAATGAACTTCATATTTACGGCCTCGAATTAACCTTTGAGGTCTAGTAAGAGCTTTATAATGTAGCAAAGTTTGCCTATAGTCTTCAAACGTGATTGTCCTCAAAGTGGACCCTTTAATCCCTTTGGCTTTCTTTTTTTCCCCTTCTTCGCCCAAAACTTTATACGAATAAAATTTTGACCTTAGCTCCACAAATTCAGTTACAATTTTACCGTTACATTCGTCATTCATGAGTCTTAAAACTTTTTTGTTTAGTAATTCAATTTCGTATACATTATTTGGTGGATAGTCTGAGGTGTCAAATTTATCGGGATCTCTTTTAATATACTCATAAAAGTTTGGTTCTGTAGTGTGGTAAATCAAGCTGTCTGTGTCGATGTAGAGTAATTTTGTCTTGTCACAAAATGTGTACTTCAGGTAATTATAATGAAAGTTGTAAATCATTATCTTTGATATGTCTAGAACTGTGAAGCCTATATAGATGGGCTTACCGAATTTAATTTTGATTTTACTCATTTCAATGATCACCATTTCTTCACCAAATATAGTGCAGCTATGAAAGTTTGGTTTGGCAATCAGAGCTTTTGCACCCCATCTTCACTCTCACTTTGTCACTAATCTAACATCTTTGTGCTACCTTATGTTCTCCATGGTCTTTCCGAAGACAGAATTGTTCATGAGTTTGAAGAAATTTTTTTCAAATTCATTTTTTGCTTTCTTTCGCAAATCAGTATTCAAATCAATATAGGCTTTTAGCCATGGCTCTTGTTTGAATTCTAAAACTAGATGAATTTTAAAAAGCTTCGTTCCCATTTTTAAATACTGTTTTAAGTTTTGATAATGGAGAACGTAATTCATCTTTGATTTCAAATTGGTAATTAGTTTCGGGATCTTATATGTTGGAAGAGCAGGTACAAAATGTTCTGGACATAATGGTAGGTCTTTATGCAAATCATGGAGTTCTTCAGGATATTCCAAATCTACTTCAAGAATATAATCTTTTTCTGAATCATCACGAATGTTGAAAAAATTTGGTTCGTTTTCAAAATCAGTAAACCATTTAAAATTGCTGTAGGGTAAAGATTGGCTCATAGCTTTACGGTATTGATTGTTTATGTCGAAATAAGTGATATAGGACTCGGGTACATTTTCATCAAAATTCGACCCCATGAATCTATTATTTGCTTTCGCATACCTATTGGAGCACTGAGACACACCACCTTTTATTGCTCCTTCAACAAGTAATAACATTTATACATCTGTTAATAGATCAAGTTCAATTCCAGTATACTTTAACATAGCATTGAAAGAAAGCCCTGGTGTTGTTAGTAGTGCAATGGATCCAAGTTATAAGTTTCAATGCATCGACATCTAAAACTTTCAAAAATGTCCGCCAAGAGAAGAACGTCATTTTTCAAGTATAAATCCAAATATTCACCTAACGTTTTTAAGTTTAATTTTTCCCACACCTTGCACGCATGATTATAATCTTCATCTGAAATACCCTGATCATTTAATTTCGAATAAAATTCCTCTTTTGCTGGCAGACAATCTTCATCTAATTTCTGCCAACTATCAACATAATCGTATGGAAATACGCCTTTTCTTGTTAATAATTCAAATTCATCATCATTTGTTGAATATTTTCTTGTAATCAATTTTTCGTCATTGCTAATATTTGAAGCTAATTTTGAGAGGCTACTTGGCATAAATCGAAAAGAGTCTGTCAATCTGAGTTTAACTTTTGTATTTTGCACTCATTTCGTAAAGGATATATATTTTTCCTTGTTGATAGGTACTAATGATATATCACCCTCAAATCTTGTAGCCAATTCTTTAATGAAAAAGTGAGAGTCGTAGCCAGATAAATTATGAAATACTATAGGAATTACATGTGAATCTTGGTAATTTACGTTACACCTGTCATGAGAAGGGCCACGGTATTTACCTGTAAAATGGTCATGATCCCGATGTTTAACATCATCTTGGTTAAAATCTTGTTCGCAAATATGACAAACTTTTACGTTTTGAAAATCATACTCTTGCTTTAATGTTAAGAGTTCCATTGGAACTGGATTTTTAAAATAAGAATCTACTTTCTCAGCTAACTTTTTCAACTGAAGGACAAACCACGTGATGCAGTCCTTTCCACGATAAACTTGAGGTTCAAATTGTGAATCGTCAAAACTGCATTTTGTGTAATAAGCAACACTTGTAGGTATATGTTTCTGATAAGCATTTCCATGCATATTGGTTACTGGCTCTAACAAACACTCTATGTCAGCATATACTGCAAATTGAAGCCTCTCTTTGTATTTATAATTGTTAAATTTCAAAATGTTATCCTCTTCTGTGGGAAGTATTAGTGTGCAATTATTATCCAGATTATCACAATCAATTCTATGTTTTTCAAGAGATTTTTTTTAATTTAAAGTGACACAAACGCCTGTCACAAAAATAAGTGGAGCAATTCGCTTTTGTTATTTGTGACTTCACTAGTCTAGATAGATTTTTGATTAAAGCAAAATGATAAGCTTCTACATCTGAATCAAAGTTAGTATTTTCAATCATAAGAAGGTGAATAGTAGCTTTTTTAGATTTTTTCTGGCTTATAAAAACTGGAACAATTTCCTCTTTCTTACTGTATTGAGCAGAGTCTAATCCGTACACATTTATACTTAAACCGTTCATTTTCTCAAATTTGGAATATCCTCAAGAGCAATTGAAAATTTAATGTCATTATATTTGAGTTCTGAACCATCAAGCTTAGGATAAGAAGTAGCTCTATTAATCTCCACCCTGAATCTAATGTTTTTAAATCATCAATTTTAACTTCAACTTGTTGACGAATTTTATCATCAAACCATTCATCAATATTCGTAGATGTTAGAATAGGATTATTTTCAATGCAAACACGTTTTGCATCGATTTTTTCCTCCCCTCCCACTAATCCCTTGAAAATACATAATAACAAAAATTGTTATTGTGCTAATTACCAAATTTTATGCATGTGTATTATTTTGTGGTTAGGGTGATTTTTAGCTCTCTGTCATTCCGATAATGTAGGTCTCTATCGTACAGATTCTGTCGGTAAATATTCTAGAATAATTATGGTGTGATAAACTATCTTACCAGCCTAGCTGGTAATGTATATAAATTTTGAAATTTTCGGCGTAAAGGGCGTACGAAACAGCATAAAACTTTGAAACTAATGTTAAATTTTGCGCCACTGGGAAATTATTTATGAAATAAACTTTTTTGATTGCCTGCAAACAAGATTAGTTCCGGGAGATTAGTTACTATGTTTATTTGCATGTCCAAAGTTTTTGGCCAAAATTATTATGTAGTTTGGAAGTAACGCACAGGAGAATTGTAACATACATAACCTCCAAATATACACTCGTTGTTAGCAATGTCAAAATTTTTTTTGAAAAAAAAATACAAATAAAGTGTGCGGGGACGTCCGTTAGCATGTTCGCTATCATGTTCCAAATTTTTAAGACAAAATATTGATTATTAAAGAAAAAAAGCCGTCGGACCCTAAAACTGGTAAAATCGATAATTTTCTAAGTACCACATGCCCTTAAATGGAATCAGCGAACACTTATAGAAACACTGTGTAGATTTTCAGTTATTTGAGGTTATGTAAGTCCTGTTATCAACTGCTGACATTTGTAGAAACACTGCGTAGATTTCAAGTTATTTAAAGGTTATGTATGCCCAGTAGACACAAAATTTGACGACGTCCTTACGAGATCGTTACGACATCTTTACGACAAGTTTACGGCATCCTATGTCCATGTCGTTAAGGTGTCTTTACGATATCGTAAATAAGTCGTATGATCTGACGATGTCTTTGCGATATCAAAAAGACACCGAAACGACATGGACGTAATATGTCGTAAAGTTGTCGTAAAGATGTCGTAACTATGTCGTAAAGACGTCGCCAAACTTTGTGCCCACTGGGTGTCTTATTTTAAGTGATGCCACTTATAGAAACACTATACAGAATTAACGTTGTTTGAGATTATATGAGTCTTGTTATTAACTGATGGAGTCACCGAAAAAATTGTACTTTGATATAGATCTTGGAGCGCTTTATACTTCAAACCTACTCGGTGGTTGTTTACCAGTACAATGATAAAAAACGGGGAGTGTACCGCTTATATAGTGCCAATATTGGTGAAATATGGCAGCAATGTCGATAAGGATTCCAGGAATCACGATGATGTCATCATAATGGAATGTTGTTTACCGAGAAACGTGCTCGAACCTGCAAGAAAAAGCGGGATATAATGCCTTATTTTCTCAGTAGTACATGTAACATGATACCATTTTGAAAGAAAACAATTCTCAGAATTCTAAGTAATTTGATATCACTGTTTTTTCCCATTCTTTCAAGATTCATGAAACACGGCAACACTGTATATAAGGATTTCTGGAACTATGGTGACGTCATGAGAATGGAATTTTGTTCACCCCAGAAATCGTTTAACATTATATGAAATAATAACAATGATAAAGAACGGAGAGTGTACCGCTTATATAGTGCCAATATTGGTGAAATATGGCATCACTGTCGACAAGGATTCCAGGAATCACGATGATGTCATAATAGAATTTTGTTTACTCCAGAAATTGTTTAACATTATATTTAATATGACACCCCTGTCGGCAAATATGAAAGGAGAACTTTTAATTAATATAGTTCACATAAATAAGGATTCCAGGAATGGACGATGACGTCATCAGAATGGAATTTTGTTTACCGAGAATTGTCTTAATATCACGAGAGTGGTTGCAGATCTTGAAAATTTTCAATGACGCATCATTGCAATAAACATTTAATACATAAATTATATTATTTTGGGGTGAAAAACTTCAATTCCGGGAATAACAGTTATTAAATAGTTTAATATTGCGATATCGTATATCATATCATTTCCTATTCCATATTTTTGGGGTAGAAAATATCCACTCCAATGATTTTAAGTATTGATTTCCAATATCTATAGTGTGGATAGTTCAAAACTGTGATTCATTAGTCAGCACAAGGAGCGAAAACGATTTTACAGCCTTCTGCGCTCTAGCCTCAAGTTGGCTATTTATACGGAAAATATGTATCCAGAAGTCCCCCTATCCAGTGGGCACAATATTTTCGAACGTAATTGGAACGTCCTAAAAACGTTCAAGCCAAATAATGTTCCAAAAAAGTTTTATGTTCGAAATACGTCTTTAAAACGTCTCTGGAACATTGTATGTTCATGGAACGTTATATGGACTGACTTAGGAAATTTTTAAGCTGTTCTCAAGATGTTCTTTAACGCTTGTGCGTTAAAATCTATAAAACTAGATTTTTTATATGCAAAGTTACGAAAATGTACTATAAAAACTTTACGAAAGTTAAGCTATTACTACCCTACCGAAAGAAATCTTTGAGTTTTTTCCAACGAAATAGCCTGGCCCATTTGAGTCTATAAACAGAGTCGATTTGAAACAATATAATCTTGGAGGTAGTCTGAGAGTACCGGGCGGGCAGAGTTATTTACAATAGTTGGCCGTGGCTAATCCGCTCTCCCCTTTTAAATTTCTCTTCAAATTATTAACACTTTTTTTTTAATTGATGAATTTTCTCATTATACTTATTTATAATTATAACTTATATACTAATATACAATTTTCTAGTTGAATTCAAAAATGTAGTCTTTTTGGCGTATCTTATTCCATTCACGAGAAACGTTGTATTAATTCCAATTTTAAGCATTTAAAAAAAAATTAGATATCTGAAATCATCGAAACACGTAGATTCCGAATTATTATGTTTTAGGCTGATAACTATGAAATTAAAAAAATACAATTCGAAATTTTAATCCGAAAGCTTAACAAAGGACCCTTGAGTGTAGGCTACTCTATTGATATAGCCTCTCTGCTTGTTATTTATGATCGAATTCTTATTTCAATTTCAGACTCTCTGCTTGTTATTTATGATCGTATTGCTATTTCAATTCCGGAAAGGACATTTTAAAGCCTTTAAAACATTAAATAGAACTACCTGGACCTTAAAATATATCTACCTGATTGCCTGCGGAGAATTTCTCTGAGCTTCTCTGACCTAAAGAATTCTTAGTATATACTCAGAGATTCTTTTCGGTAGGGTCATTTTTCTTAAAACAAAAAAAAATACTCCATGTTTGAAATATATTGAAAATTAGTGAAATTTTTCATACAAATTTCACAAAAATTTCCTGCAAGTTTATAAAATTTTTGCTGAAAAAAAACAGAAACTATTTTAATCAGGATTAAAATAAAAAATAGGTTTTTATGGTTTCATCCAACGTCTTTTTGATAAATTTTTTAACTGTGAGCAGTTCGCTCTTGAATTGCAAAATGTAATACCAACCTCAAAATATCAATAAGACGCTACCGCATTTTATATCAGCAATGAAATTTTATAACAAATTCCATGCATCACAGGAATAATACTCAATGTTAATGTTTATATTGAATGCCAATAATAACTAAAGCATTAACTTATAACTTAAAATATACCAATGTTACACTAACTTTACTCAATATCAGAAAAGTAACATTGAACTCCTTGCACTTCACCTTCACCACAAAACAGCTGCATAAAATATATTGGCTTCCAATTTTTTATGTGCTTTTAGATAATATATGGTTTAAGAAATGTGGGATTGAATGAATTATATTCAGTTTTAGGGATGTATCGGGTCTTCATATCTGCCGAAAATTTTGCGAAATACTCAATCTTTATTTTATAAAAATACAATTTTGAAAACTTCCAACAACAGATACATACTATAGGGATGCACGGGCACTTTTATTATCACCCAATGGTTGGCGAGAAATTAATTTTTGACCAACTAAAAGGGAACTTACAACAAAATAGGTGAATTCTGAATCAAAAAGATGAATTTTTAAGGGAGAAGTTATATATTTTTAACAAAAAACACAAATTTTCAACAAAATACGGAAAATTTGAAACAAATAATTCCATTTTTATCTAAAAAAGATCAAGTTTCAATAAAAAATATCAAATTTTAAACAAAAATATAATAATTTAGTTTTTAGTATATAAAAGTTAATATTCAATAAAAAAATTAAATTTTCTATAGGTTAGTTAAAATTTTAACCAAAACAGGCGAATTTGACACCAAATATTACAAGTTCTAACAAAAATGATAAATTTGCAATTACAAAGATAAATTTTCTATTCAAAAAAATCTTTTTCAACAAATAATAGGATTTTCAACTAAATTAATTTTCAATCCAAGTACAATAATATAAAAATATTTGAAATAAGATAGAATTCACTTATATCAGACAGGTTCTACACATTATATAGCATAATCTCTCAGCGATTAACATTTTTGATAGTACATTATGCAAGACTTTTTTTCTGATATAAGACAAAAAATCTAATTTGGATATCTATGTTAAGATTAATAAAAAACAAATTAATTTTTCATCCGTAAAATAATTTTTAACTAAAAAGATGAAGCTTCAATCAAAAATATCAAATCTCAAGCAAAAATAGAATAATTCAGTTTTTAGTTTATAAAAGTTAATATTAAATAAAAAAATGGAATTTTCTACAGGTTATTAAAAATTGTAACCAAAACAGTTGAATTTGACACCAAATAGTTAAAGTTTTAACAAAAAGATGAATTTTCTATTCAAAAAAATCTTTTTTAACGAATAATAGAATTTTCAGCTAAATTAGTTTTCAATGCAAGAACAATATTATAAAAAGTATTTAAAATAAAATAAAATTCACTTAAAATCAGGCAGGTTCTACACATTATATTTAGCAGAATCTCTCGGCAATTAAAATTGTTTTATAGTAAATTATGCACGACTTCTTTTTCGATCTAAGACAAGAAAATCGAATTTGGATATGTATGTTAAGAATAATAAAAAACAGATTAATTTTTCACCCATAAAATAATTTTTAACTAAAAAGATGAAGTTTCATTCAAAAATATCAAATTTTAAACAAAAATAGAATTATTCAGTGTTTAGTTTATAAAAGTTAATATTCAAACAAAAAAATTAAATTTTTTACAGATTATTTTAAATTTCAATTAAAACAGATGAACTTGAGATCAAATAGTTAAACTTTGAACAAAAAAGATGAATTTTCATACACAAAGATAAATTTTCTATCTAGAAATTTTTTTAAAACAAATATTAGAATTTTCAACTAAATTAATTTGCAATGCAAATTAATAATGAATACATTAATTATTTTAAATTTTAAATTTTGTTTAATTTTATTAAGAACTATTGATAAATCTTGCAGCAATCTTAAAACATTATTTTATTTTAAAGAATTACAAGTGATGAGAAAACAATACCTATGTAGTCGAAAAAGTATATATATATATTTAGAACCAGAAATAGGAATGTTCCTTTTTAGTTAAACGAATTAATATTTGAGGACAAACAATTCAATTTTCAACAAATTAGTTGAAATTTATTAAAATAGATGAATTTGATTATACATAGTTGAAGTTTCAAACAGACAGATGAATTTTTAACCAAGAAGATTAATTTTATGCAAAAAAGACGATGTTTAAAACAAATAATGGATTTTTTAACACAAAAATATCAATTTGTAATCCAAATATCAATTATCTACCAAAAATGATATAATCTAATTTTATTTTACATAAATTAATTTTTGACTAACTATGAAGGAATTTTCAAAAAAACATTTAACCCCCAATGAAGAAGATCAATTTTGAACAAGGAAGATAAATTTCCCTGTTTAAAACGACGGTTTTAAAAAATTATATTTTTAACAAAAAGAGATATTTTTTTAAATATAATTTTTCTATCAAAATGGTATAATCGAATTTTCTCTTAAATAAATTAATTTTTCACCACGAAAGGAATTTTTCACATAGTAATAGAATCTTTGAAAAAAAGATAACATTTCAATTAAGAAGTTTATTTAAAATTTTTTTCCAAATAGTTCAATCTTTAACAAAAAAAAGATCGATTTTAAACCAAAAGGCTTAATTTTCTATCAAAGAAGAAAAAATAAAAAAATTGAATTATAAAGTAAAAAAGGTCAATATTCAATTTAAAATATCAATTTTCAACCAAAAATAGTAGAATCGAAATTTCTTTTGAAGAAATTGGTTTTTGACAAACTGAAAAGGATTTTTTTTAAAATAACTGTATCCTTAATAAAAAATATTAATTTTTAACTAAGAATATTACATTTTTACAAAAAATTACGAATTTTCTACAAAATCTAAAAAGTTTCAAATAAATATATGATTTTCATCTAAAAACTATCATTTTTTAACCAAAAGTAATATGAGTAGATTTTACCATCATAGAGATTAATTTAAAAAAATAAAAGGTTGAAGAAAATAGTTAAATTTTTAGTCGAAAAGGTTCGTTTTAAATCGAAACATATGAAGCTTCAATTATGAACTTAATATTCAACGAAAAATGGGATAGTGCAGTTTTTAGTTAAAAAAATAATTTTCAACTTAAAGAAATGCAATTAAAAAAAAAGCTGAGTTGTCTACCAAAACAGATTGCAATTAAAAATATCAATAAATTTTTAACCAAAAATGGAAAGGTAAATATTCACTTCAATAAATTAATTTTGAAAAAAAGAATTGTCAGAAAAATGGTTGAATCCTAAATCAGCAACAAGAATGTTCAAACAGGACGATTAATTTTCTACTGAAAAGACGAATTTTTAACAAAATCCATACATTTTAAAAAAATTAGTTAAATTTCTAACTAAAAAAGATTACACTTCAATTAAAAAGATGAATTTTCTACCAAAAATGTCATAGTTGAATTTTCTGTTAAAAACAAAATTAATTTCCAAAAAAACAGTGTTATCAAAATTATTTCAAAGGAGGTCGAATCCATTTAACATTAGACAGATTCTGCAGTTCAAGTCGCTGAATTGATCAGGAAGGGAATTGTTTGGTTTTTAGATTAAATTTTAAAAGAACTATTTTTTCGTTATAAAAAAATTCTATGTTAAAAAGATTAATTTTTAACTCATAAGATTAATGTTGTACAAAAAAAGACGAATTTTCAACCATTTACTTGATTTTTAAACTATAACGGAACAGTTTTTTAAAATTTTTGGTTGAAAATGTTAAAAAGTTTAGATGAATTTTTTTCTGTCTTGACTAGAATTATTTCTTGGTTAAAAACACACCTCTTTGGGTAGAAATTTAATTTTCTTACTGAACATGAACACAATAGAAATTTATCCCTTTTAGTTGAAAATTCAACTATTTTTTTGAAAACTTGCCTTTTTGGCTTGAAAACTCCACAATTTTGTAGATATTTTTCTTTTTTCTTTGTTCTTTCTGGAGCTTTGCGCTCGATAATATATGCATATATGCATATATGCATATCTACATTTACAACTGTAATTTGTTAGGTGTGAATTATCATTTGTTAAAGCTCCTTTGTTGAGGAGTCAACTATTTTGTTTAAAATTTGTCTTTTTTGTTTGCATTCGACTACTTGGTTAAATGTTAGTAGATTATAGGGCGGGTTCTGGCTCACGATTCCTACCTTACCGGCATCGAGAAGCTTCGACCCGTAGTGGTTCGTGTCCGTGCTAAATTTTCTGGAAAAAAGGGTTCGTGTCCGTGCTAAGGTTTGAGATCTTTCTCGAAGGATCCTGATGACGTCACGATTACGCAATAGTCTGTAGCCAAATTCATGTAAACAGGTTCAAGGTTATCACGCGCATGTGTCAAGATTAAATGAGCAAAACAAGGATGATTTATTGCTTCCTTCGAGATAAGATGTTTGTTAAATGCACACAAGATGCAGGTGTATAGGTGAAATTTTACATGGAGAGCTACGTATGGCATCCTGTTTTGCTTATTAATTTTATTTGAAAATTCCTGATAGATCATGGTTTAAGTAAAAGTTTCTGCCTGTGAAAAACATTCTTCTGCAGTCTAGAATCTTCGAGAAAAATAATTAGAATTAAAAAAGTATATCCATAAAGTTAATTGAAGGTAAGAAAGGAATAAAAAATCATTTCTTATGGTAGGTCATATACTCAGGGATGCTTGTCGCTTTATTCTAGTATCAATTAGCGAGCGAGGACCAGAGATAACAGCTACACGCTTTTAAACTCGCAGTAGCATTCATACATCAGCAGTCTGAAGCTGCACACATTTCATTATCCTATGCTATCGTTCTATAGAGAGACCACGTCTTTTTACAGCTCGCAATCGTTCGCTTTCGTATTCATTCTTTTCCATGTGCTAGGTCCGTCCACCTATGGACGAGGTATACGAGGTGTGTTCAAAAAATAAGGTGACTTTATGGTTTTCTCCAAAAATATTCATTCATTCCTCAATATTTATGTTGTCCCCTTCAAAGTAATCCCCCTCAGATATAATACACTTGTGCCAACGCTTTTTCCAGTCATCGAAGCACTTCTGATAATCATTTTGTGGTATAGCCTTGAGTTCTTTCAGCGATGCAGTTTTTATCTCCTCAATCGTTGAAAATCGATGTCCTTTCATGGGTCTCTTTAGTTTTGGGAAAAGAAAGAAGTCACTAGGGGCCAAATCCGGTGAATATGGAGGCTGAGGCATGACTGTGGTGCTATTTTTGGTCAAAAAATCTTTCACAAGCAACGATGAATGAGCAGGTGCATTATCGTGATGCAAAAGACCCGAATTGTTTTTCCAAAGTTCCGGACGTTTTTTGCGTATCGCCTCTTGCAAACGGCGCATAACTTGAGGGTAATACTCCTTATTGACCGTACAACCTTATGGTAAGAATTCCTGATGCAATAAGCCACGGTAATCAAAGAAGACAGTGAGCAAAACCTTGACTTCATTCAACATCTCCTAAGCGATGGTCATGCGATGGATCTTTTGATCAAAATTAAGCAGTTTTGGAACAAATTACGCTGACACACGTCTCATGCCCAAAACGTCCGAAAAGATAGCATGGCAAGAGCCAACCGCTATGCCAACATCTTCAGCAACTTCTCTGATGGTAATTCGGCGATTTTTCAACACCATTCCTTCCACTGCTTGAACGTTTTTATCTGTTGTTGACGTGCTGGGACGTCCAGGGCGAGGTTCGTCTTCGACATCCTCTCGGCCTTCTTGGAACAGCTTGTGCCACTTATACACATTTCTCTTACTCAGAGTAGACTCACCGTATGCAACTGTCAACATTTCAAGAGTTTTAGAGCACTGGATTCCATTTTTCACACAAAATTTAATGCAAACTCTTTGCTCCATTTTTTTCGAAAGAAGAAAATCGCCGAGCACACCAAACCCTTCTAATCTTTTACGCCTCTGCCAGAAAAACAACACGAGCTATATAGTCAAAACTGTGAACATATGATCGTGACGAGTGTACCAACGCAACAAAACAAAAAATTTAAAACTTGAATGTACGTAGCCCGCCAAAATTTCGAGACTCGAGAGAGAGATTATAGACAGCATGAATTTAATTCGAGACCTTTCACGGACGTTTAGTAAATACCAAAAGGACACTGCCCGACGCTTATCGCTCCTTATGTCATGCAACGATATTCGAGCTGAGGTCGCATATAGCTAGGATGTCAAATCAACCATTTAAGATGAAAAGAATACAATTTGAAAATGCTTGATAGAATTTATAAAATAAAATCAGCTCTATAAATATCAGAGTGTTGAGATCTGTATAGTTATGCGAGAATTTGTAATATAGTATTTATAAAACTTATGGAAGAATTTATTATTTAAGTTTGAGTTGAGATATAGTAGCGAAGGTCATTTAGAGCCGGTAAACACTTTTGCTAAACTTTAGAATTTGGTTGTATTGTTATTTTGGATTTATGAATTTGTATTTCTACTTATTCCTGTGCCTAACTTGTCGAGCCTGAGCCCTAATCGGTTTTTGAACAATAGCTTCCGTACCGCGCCTACCTCTAGTTTGGCCTTCGACAACACCATTTTAGAAATTTAGGAT
>NC_046658.1:104107-120005 GCF_010883055.1 Belonocnema kinseyi
CTTACTTCAAACATTAAAATAAAGCAACATAAATAACAAAAATAATTCAGCAGTATTAAAATGTAATGCAAGGCAACTGTGAATCAAACATTGGAAAAAAATAATACAGTGGTCACGTGAACATCTACTTTCTGGAACTTTTAAATTAAATTTTAGTCAAATATAAATTTAAAAATACAAAATTAATATAGGTTATAGAAATACAGGATGATATACTGCTTTCTAGCTAGCTAATTTAATTCAGAGACCATATAAATCTCCCTTACCGACATTCTATAGATATAGTGGTTTATGCTATGTTTGCAGAATATTCTCAATGACGTCATCGAATTCCGACAACGCAATTTTTTTTGGAAACAACTTCAAGGTTATTTTTAATATTGCATTACTTTCTTTTTTGCATTTTTCAATATTATATAGCACAAGTGTCTATTATAACTTAGAACCTTCTAGAACAATTAGACAAAGATGAGATATATTATTAGATAAGGATGGTAAATGATATGCAGCTTGTATAGTTCAGGGAGAAAGAGAGAGATAGAGAGCTATGTATTAAAAAATGTTTTAGCACAAAAATAATTTTCAAAAATTTACAAGTCGATAGAAGAGTTTGCGATTGAGCGACTCGAAACTAGTTACAAATCTCACAGCATGCCTCTTCAAAATGAATTACATCATATAAACATTTTTGCATGAATCTTGAAGAATGCCAACAAATTCTTAAGAGATCCTTTTAAAAATAGTGGGTTACTATAACAGATTTAGACTTAACAACAGGTAGTCTCCTAGTATTGAATCAACTATTTAGATATGAAGAACGTATAATTTGAAAGCTCTTGTTAGAATTTACGTATTTGCAATAAAGTATGAAGAATGATAAGAATAAATTCAGCCATATTAAAATTTAGTGTAAGAAAAATGTGAATCGAACACAGGAAAAAATTATACAGTGATTACTTGAACATCTACTTTCTGTAACTCTTAAATAAAAAATTTAGTGATTTAAAAAAAATTTTTAAATGCAAAAATAATAATATAGTATATGGAAATAGAGGATAATATATTGCTTTCTAGTTGAATAACTTAGTTCAGAGATCATAAAATCCAAACCATAGAAACCTACCTTACCGATATTGTACAGCTGTAGTGGCTGGTACGTGCTGTATTTCCAGAATATTCTTAATGACATCATGAAATTATACTGCGCAATTTTATTTGTAAACAACTTCAAGGATATTTTTCAATTGCACACTAAACTTTTTAGGCTGCAAAAACGTTATGTATTAAAAAGTTATGTATTAAAAATTGTTTTAAATCGAAAATAGTTTTCTAAAATTTTCAAGACTGTAGAAGGTTTTGCAATTGAGCGACTCGAAACCAGTTACAAATCTCACAGCATGCCTCATCAAAATGAATTACATCATATAAAAAAATTGTGCACGAATCTTGGACAATGCCAACAGATTCTCAAGAGATCCTTTTACGAACAGTGGGTCACTGTGGCAGATTTAGAATTAATACCAGATAGCCACGTAGTATTGAATCAAACTATTTTGAGATGAAGAACGTATAATATGAAAGTTCTTATTAGAATTTACGTACTTGCAATGAAGCAAAATAAATAACAAAAATAATTCAGCAGTATTAAAATGTAATGCAGGACAACTGTGAATGAAAAATTGGGAAAAATGATACAGTGGTCACGTGAACATCTACTCTCTGGAACTTTTAAATCCAAATTCAGTCAAATAGAAATTAAAAAATAAAAAGATTAATATAGTTTATAGAAATCGAGGATGATATATTGCGTTCTAGCTAGGCAATTTAATTCAGAGACCATATAAATCTACCTTACCGAAATTCTATAGATGTAGTGATTTATGCTATGTTTCCAGAATATTCTCAATGACGTCATCGAATTCCGACTACGCAATTTTTTTTGTAAACAACTTCAAGGTTATTTTTAATGTTGCATTACTTTTTTTTGCGTTTCTCAATATTATAATATTAGATAAGGATGGTAAATGATATGCAGCAAGTATAGTTTAGGAAGATAGAGAGATGGGGAGCCATGTATTTAAATAATGTTTTTAATCAAAAATAATTTTGTAATATTGCAGAAGGCTTTGCGATTGAGCGAATTGAAAAATACCAATTAATTCTTAAGAGTTCCTAGTACATACAGTTGATCACTGTAACAGATTTTTGAATTTTATATTGATATAGCTAGGATGTTAAATCAACCACTTGAGATGAAGAAAATACAATTTGAAAACGCTTGCTTTCTTATAGTTGTAACCACGCTTTTTCTCTTGTTGAATCTTGAACTAGACTAAATCAAGTTAAATAAGCTCTTAAAATACATATAGAAGAATCAGAAAATAATATAGGTGGTTGAGAAGGATATGATAATGATTTAGATTAGGTAAATAGGTTCTGAAAATTTTAGATGGAATGATAACTTATACTAAATCTTCGGTTTTATGAGGTGATTTCTTAAACTACAATTAATCCAGGTGAAGGAATCAATAAATACACATACATTTCGAAAATTGAATTTATTTAACTTATTTCATTACAATAAACGTATAACAATTATATACAGAATTTTAAAGCTTATTGCTTACTTTGTACAGTGTTGGTTTCATTCCATCAATGTTAAAAAAAATTAATTACAAGGAATCTTGAATAAATAATTCCGTGTACATTATTTACGTTTCCAGCTGGTTGATCTATTAAAAGAAAGCGCAATCGATCCACAAACTTTTTGGGATCTTCCCAGTGATCTAACATTTTAGATTTTTCTTTTATTTTATATTCTAAGGAAAGGTCACTTTCAGCATCAGCTTCCTCCTCATCATAGTCATTATCATGTTCATTAATATCCTAATCAGCAGCATCATCTTATGGCTCTACTTTTTGCTTCTTCACAAGTGTTTTCCCTTCATCTTTAGACTTATGAGTAATGCATGATAGATTCCTCAGTGGAGAAAATTGTGGTTTCCATGCTTTTTGAATAGCTTGTTTCTGGTCCAGTTTGAAAATCTTATGCTTTGGAGGAATTGTTTTCATCTCCTTATCAGTCAGACTGTCAGATTCTTGCATTGGTCTTAAACTTCGAGTTACCTTTGAAATTTGATGAAAATCTCTTTCACCCTGCTTATGATTCTTCGCTGAGCAAGAGTATTTCTAATGTCTTTTTTTAAATTATCAAGTCTTTAGTAAGTTCTGGAACAATTTGAACAAGTGCTAGTCATCTTGCCACTGACACAGTATAAATGGCTGTTCATGGAATCTGAGATTATATATTCTCCTCCTCCGTCACCTCTCGTCATCCTCCTCGTCCTCAAGACTTGATATTTTTAAAAAAGACATGAGAAATACTCTTGCTCAGCCAAGAATCATAAGCCATGTGAAAGAGATTTTTATCAAATTTCAAAGGTAACTCGAAGAATAAGACCAGTGCAAGAATCTGACAGTCTGACTGATAAGGAGAGGAAAGCAATTCCTCGAAAGCATAAGATTTTGAATCTGATCGTGGCCAGATCGGGCAGAATTTGACCCAAATCAGGCTATCTACATGGGGCCAGACTCGAAATGAAACACGACGCCCGATCGGGGCCCAAGCGCTGCGCCCAGAGATAACCATGTCTGGCCCCCATCGGGCCCGTATGAATTTATTTTTCTTATTCTTAATTAAAAGGGATTCTTAAATAAAATAATATTAAAATCGAATATATCACCTCCTTAACTGAAATTTGAAAATATAAATATCAGGTTATCTAACAGATGCGATATGAAAATATTCGATTATGTCAGACACTTTTTTTCGAGCAAACGGAAAAAGTCAAACGACGCAATATAACAGCCAGCAATAGTGTACGATAAACCATTTAAGTATTTTGCAATATATTTTTAGTTCTAATTTTTAAATTGAAGTTGCTTACAATTTCTACATTGAACTTAATTGTAAAAAGTTATTTCGAAATAAGTGGATTATAATATCGCACAGGTTCTTTAAGTTATTTTTACTAAAGCGAATATGAATAAGAAGGTTGTATTTACATTCCGTTTGTATCAAATCATCTAAAAATACGTGAAAATAAATATGCTTATGACGTCATTGTTGATCTAATTCGTTTTCACATCCAACAAATAAAATCATACTTTTGCTACTTTTCTTATGAATAAATAACCTCATTTCGAGGTTAGGTTTCATCTTAACATTTATATATATTATATATGATATATTGCTTTCTAGCTAGCTAATTTAATTCAGAGACCATAGAAATCTACCTTACCGATATATTCTATAGATGTTGTGGCAAAGAGATAAAGATAGATAAAGATGGTAAATCGTATGCAGCAGGTTTTATTTATTTTTGACGCTTGACACTTTTCATTGAAACTTGGGCGATATGGGGTCAACCCACTTTAGTCTCTGAAATTAATGGAGCGCCATCTACTGGCAAGCTTAGCTTTTAAGCCGGAGTCTAGAGGGAGCCAAATTTAACAACAACAGCATTATACACACAATAATTGATAGTCCAGAGGTCGGATTCACCGGAAAAATGTCCACGAAGCTCGTCATCCATTTCAGCCAGATCTTTAGGCTTGAGAGAAACATTGGTGTTGATGTTTCTCCGGGTCGTAAAGCATCGCTCTTCATCTATTGGATGCTTGTCCGCGGTTGGTCTTAGTGTCGCCTCTCTTTCTTTGTTGCCGGCTTGTTCTAGCTGTGGTAGTGTAGGCGTTCCGCTTACATAGCCCCTTTTACGGAGTAGTTCAGCATGGTTTCGCAGACGTTGCTGCGAAAAGTGCGATAGCTCCGGGTCTTTCTCGCACCACAGAACATGCAGTCTTGCCATGCACCCCCGTTCACGGGCCACACTCGCATCGTAGCAGTCTAGCAAGTCGTGATTCAGTCGCTCCGTCCACCCAAAGGTCACGAGATCCCGCCGATTCATCGCATTGAATCCATTTTCATTGGCTCCCCCAGCTCTAGATTGGTCGGCATTGTTGGCCGACTCATTGTCGGGAGCCCTGCGCGTTCTGTTGTTTTGAACCGCACTTATTAGAACTATGTTTGGTGTTGTCATTGTTGTTCCCACGAGAAGCTAGGGAAAGGGGTTCGTCCATCCTTGTAGAGCCCCGCATGCAAGGATAAAGCTTCTTACTCTGAGAGGTCGCCTGGTATCCCAGAGTCACCGTTCTAGACACCTCACCCAGGTGCCATTCAGCTTTCGGCACGGTTTTCACACCTCCGCTTGGGGGTTAATTCCTTCGGGACCACCCCTGGACAATTGTCCGCGACTGCCTATTTATTTTTGTAACCATATTCAGCAGAAACCCTTGGTACAGGGACCCTCTATCCGCAACCCGAGAACGCGTTCGGTGGCTTTGTCATAGGCCCTTCAGTTTGATTCTAGAGGAATCAAAACCGAACCGAATGTTAACTTGAAATTCTGGCCCCTATAAATGGATTTACATAACTACGATTTAAAACAACTGTTGGTTCTAAGAAAAACCAAGATTTTTAGTTGTTATACATAATAGTGCATTTTAATATACGTGTTCAATACTTCACTTTCAATGCTTGATTCACAGTTTCTTTTTATTAAATTTTAATACTGCTGAATTTATTTTTGTTATTTATGATGCTTTATTTTAATGTTTAACGTAAGTAAATTTAACCTTTGTTCGCAGATCACTCTATTATGTGAAAAATGATTTCAACGTTTCTTAGTCAACTCTAATATTTATGGAGCTGATTTATTTTATTTTCAAATTGTATTTTCTTGATCTCAAATGGCTCAATTGACATCCTAGCTATATCAATATTATATTCTAAATCTGTTACAGTGATCCACTGTCGAATAAAAACATTTTCTAATGCATAGCTCTCTCTCTCTCTTTCCATCTCTTCCTCTCCCTAAACTATACCTGCTGCATATGATTTACCATCTTTATCAATTTATATCCTCTCTTTGTTGCAATTATCTAGAAGGTTCTAAGTTATAATCGACACGTGTGGTATATAATATTGAAAAACGCAAAAAAGTAATGCAACATTAAAAATAACCTTAAAGTTGTTTTCGAAGAAAACTACGTGGTAGGAATTCGATGACGTCATTGAGAATATTTTGGAAACGTAACATAAGCCACAACATCTATAGAATATATCGGTAAGGTAGATTTCTATGGTCTCTGAATTTAATTAGCTAGCTTGAAAGCCATATATCATCCTCGATTTCTATAAACTGTATTAATTTTTGTATTTTTTATATCACTAAATTTTTACTTAAGAGTTTCACAGTTTCCTTAGACTAAATCTTAATACTGTTGAATTATTTTTGTTATTTATGTTGCTTTATTTTAATGTTTGAAGTAAGCAAATTGAATCTTTTTAGATTATTACTCTATTATGTGAAAGAGGTTTCAACGTTTCTTAGTCAAACTCTAATATTTAGAGAGCTGATTTTATTTGATAAAATGTAGCAAGCGTTTTAAATTGTATTTTCTTCATCTCAAGTGGTTGATTTAACATCCTAGCTATATCAATATAAAATTCTAAACCTTACCTATTACCTATTATTATATAACCTCTCTGTCAAAATATTCTAGAACCTTCTGCATTATAATCCACACGTGCGGATATAATTTTTTAACATCGCATAAATGTAGTGCGTCATTGAAAATAACCTTGAAGTTCTTTGCGAAACAATTTCGCAGTGGGAATTTGATATGATTAGTTATAGAAGATTCAGCATTATAGAGAAAATTTTAACGCTGAATTAAATCATCCTTGATTTTCTACAGATTGTATTATATAATAGCCTTAGTGGATGATTGAAAAAATTCAAATATTTTATTATATTAATTTGTAACATTTTAGAACTTTTAGTTTAAATCTTTAATATTTAAAAGGTAAAAAACTGATCTTTCTAAATGAGAGCTGAAAACCAAGCATATATATGTGGATAAAAGAGCATGCGACCTCAGCTCGAATAGCGTTGCATGACACAAAGAGCGATAAGCGTCGGGCAGTGTACTTTTGGTATTTACTAAACGTCCATGAAAGGTCTCGAATCAAATTCATGCTGTATATAATCTCTCTCTCGAGTCTCGAAATTGTTTTCAGTATCTTGTTACATATACCTCGTCCATAGGATGACGGACCTAGCATATGGAAAAGAATGAATACGAAAGCGAACGATTGCGAGCTGTAAAAAAGACGTGATCTCTCTATAGAATGATAGCATAGAATAATGAAATGTGTGCAGCCTCAGGCTGCTGATGTATGAATGCTACTGCGAGTTTAAACGCGTGTAGCTGTTATCGCTGGTCCTCGCTCGCTACTTGATACTAGAATAAAGCGACAAGCATCCCTGAGTATATGACCTAACATAAGAAATTATTTTTTATTCCTTTCTTGCCTTTAATTAACTCTATAGATATACTTTTTTAATTCTAATTACTTTTCTCGAAGATAGTAGACTGTAGAAGTATGTTTTTCACAGGCAGAAACTTTTACTTAAACCATCATCTATCAGGAATTTTCAAATCAAATTAATAAGCAAAACAAGATGCCATACGTAGCTCTCCATATAAAATTTAACCTATACACCTGCATCTTTTGTGCATTTAACAAACAACTTATCTCGAAGGAAGCAATAAATCATCCTTATTTTTCTCATTTAACCTTGACACATGCACGTGATAACCTTGAACCTGTTTACATGAATTTGGCTACAGACTATTGCGTATTCGTGACGTCATCAGGATCCTTGGAGAAAGATCTCAAACCTTAGCACGGACACGAACCCTTTTTTCCCGAAAATTTAGCACGGACACGAACCACTGCAGTTCGAAGCTTCTCGATGCCGGTATGGTAGGAATTGTGAGCCAGAACCCGCCCTATACATCTACTAATGTTAAACTAATCGAGTAGAAATTGATCTTCTTTGGGTTGAAGATTCATCATTTTAGTCGAAAATTTAATTCTTTTGTTGAAAATTCTTTCTTTCTTTTGTTAAAAATTAATCTTTCTTGTTGAACCTTCCTCTAATTGTTTTAAGGGTGAACTACCTTTTACAAATTAATTTTTTTTGGTTGAAGATTCATTATTTTAGTTAAAAATTTATCTCTGGTTTTTGGTTGAAACTTTATCTACTTATTTAAAAGTTTAACTATTTTGTTAAAATGTTGTGTTTTTGGAAGAAAAAGTAACTATTTGGTTGCAAACTCGTTAATTTTTTTAAAGTGAAAATTAAACTTTTTCATTGTCAGTGTAAACGGTTTTGTTAAACATTTGGCTTTTTAATGAAAGATTTGGATCTACAACCGAGTAGTTTAAGTTTAACTGAATAGTTAAATGTTCAACCTAAAAATATAAATTTTAAACTGAATGGCCATATTTTCAAAACAAAAATATTAATCTTAAACCAAAAAGGGTTGCATTAAAAAAAAAAGAATTCTCAATGGAAACGTAATGGTGGACATCTTAAAACAAAAAGAAAACATTTTCAACAAAATATTGAAATTTTCTACCAGGGTTGAATTTTCAAACCAGTATGAAAATTTTCAACAAAGTAGTTGAATTTTTAACCTGCAAATATGGATTTTCGATAGAAAATGTAATATTTGATATTTAAACGAACGTAGATGCTGCCAACAGATGCATTGTAAAAATCAGGAAACGAATTTGCAATCATAAAGATTAATTTTCTATCAGAGATTCGAATTTAAACCAAAAGTAGCAAAGTTACTTTCTCACAAAAAAAATTAATGTATTTCCGAAAAAAATAGTAAATTTTTTAACCAAAGAGATGAATTTTTAACTAAAATTATGAATTTTTCAACTAGAAAGATTATTTTTCTGTAAAACAGTTATGACACCTTTACCCTCCACTTACCACCAAAAACCACATTTTTACAACACCTTCACCCCACAAGAAAAGTTTTCAAGTGTTTATTTGTTGAAAGTGTTATTTTTAATACAAAATTTCATTAATTTCAATGCAATTTGAAATATAATAATTATTACTTTAATTTTAAACAAAATATTTATTTTTTTCATAAACTTTAATGTGAAAAGTCCAGGGGAAAGTGAGAGACTTAACTGAGCCCGATATTCGATAATTCTAAGAAATTTTCGTTCAATATAATCTAATTTTTTCCAACTTTGTAAGGATTTATCTACTCTTGTAATCAAAATTCATAAAGTAATCATATATTGCGTTATTCATTACAAAGTAGTGTAATGATTTTGTATAAATCGGAGTTTACCAGGTGGCATCAAGCTTATTACATGTGTTTTTCTACCTATGACGACATTGATGATTATAATAAGTGTTGAAAAATTTTGCTAAATTGATTTACAAAAATTGTGGTGTGAAAATGCAAAGTTCATTATTTAATGAATATGATTATCATCAACGTGAGTTACAAAATTGTAATAAATGATATTCATCAATATATTGTGTAAATTAATTTCTAATAAAAAAAGCTCATTCGGAATAAAATAGTTTAATTTCATTTTTTACCAAAAAATATAAAAGTCGTTGAAATCCTATCATAAAAGATTTATTACAGTTTCAGATAAAGAACTAATCTCCTGGTGTCTTCTATTATTTTATACTAATATTGTGTAACATTCATTAAATATATATAAAATAGAAACGATAGGCTTTTGATTTATGCTTTTTCATAAAAAGACAAATAGGCGCGCGCCACGGCTGAACGACAACATTTTAGAGCTAGCTCGCTCAAGCAAATTTTTAATAGGATTCCACATTTCATATAATTGGAAAACGTATATTGCATTTTTGTACCACAAATATGAATAAGATATATTTACAATGTTTCAGTAAGTGCATTTCGTAGTCTTTATGATTGCAGTACACATGATATATTATGAAAGTACTCATAATTATCTAACTTTCCAGTGGGCATAAATTTTTAGAACGTAATTGGAACGTCCTAAACATGTTTTTTGGACCTACAAGTCAAAAGCTGTTATTTGAACGTTTTAAAAACTGTCCTAAGTCAGACAAAATAATGTTCTAAAACGTTTTATGATCGAATTACGTCTTTAAAACGTCTCTGGAATATTGTATGTTAACGGAACGTTATATGGACTGACTTGGGACATTTTTAAACCGTTCTAAAGATGTTCTTTAACGATTGTGCCCACTGAGTTACGATCGTATGGTTAAATCAATGATACTATTTCTATCAGTGTACGTCGAAGAAACGTTTGTAAGACGTTTCAATTACGTTCTTAAAGTTCGTGCCCACTGGTTTGTAACAAGTTCAAATAATTCCACGAACTGGGTTTCCCGATAGATAAAAAACACGTTGAATATTTACTGAACAATTTCCAATCGTGTGACTGATACAGACTAGTCTACACCTGTTCATGTTCACTCACGTGACGAGTTATTATACAATAAAATTAAATCTGTACACAAGCAACGGCGTGTAGAATTTCCATTACTACATAATAATTGTATAATATGTATATTATGCAGTCATACGCGCGCAGTATGTACATAAAGCAAACACCCGAGATCGATACTAGAAATTCAATCCAGTGGGAAGAAAATTTTAGAACGTAATTGGAACGTCCTAAAAACGTTTCTTGGACGTACAAGTCAAAATACATCATTTTAGCGTTTTAAAAACTGTCCTAAGTCAGGCCAAATAACGTTCTAAAAACATTTTATGTTCGAAATACAGCTTTGAAATGTCTCTGCAATATTGCGTTTTTATGGAACGTTATATGGACTGACTTAGGACATTTATAAACCGTCCTAAAGATGATCTTTAACCCTTATGCCCACTGGGAAAAAACTAATTTAATGATATTCTGATTTATGGACACAATTAATTATATAAATAATCATTCCGTAAAATTGAATTTTCTTTTAAATAATTATTTATTTAGTTTCCTTTTTATTTTAGGATTTTTGGATGATGAAACTGTACAGATCATGTCTTTGCCGAGATGTGGAGTTAAAGATAAAGTAGGACCAAGTTCTGACGGCAGATCAAAAAGATATGCCCTTCAAGGTATGATAATATATAATATATGATTATATAATTGTGATAATTTGTATTATTATTAGTATATTATTAAGCTATGTCAGTGTAAATGTTTCTACCCGGTGGGCAAAAGCGTTAAAGAACATCTTTAGTACGGCTTAAAAAGGTCCTAAGTCAGTCCATATAACGTTCCATAAACATACAATGTTCCAGATACGTTTTAAAGACTTGTACATCCAAGAAACGTTGTTAGGACGATCCAATTACGTTCTAAAATGTTTTGCCTAATGGGTAAGTAATAAATGTGGATGACCGCATGAAAAAGGCCCTTACTGTCGGGCCCTTACCATTAATTTTATGGCCTGGTTTCAGGCCCTCAATACTGTTTTATCGCTGCAAATAACAACATTTGTTTTGCATCCCAGTGGGCACAACATTTTAGAACTTAATTGGAACGTCCTAAAAACATTTTTTGGATGTGCAAGTCAAAAGACGTTATATGAACATTTTAAAACTGTCCTAAGTCAGAGCAAATAATGTTCTAAAAACGTTTTATGTTCGAATTACGCCTTTAAAGCGTCTCTGAAACATTGTAGGTGTATAGAACGTTATATGGACTGACCTAGGTCATTTTAAAGCCGTTCTGAAGATGTTCTTTAACGCTTGTGACCATTGGGACGTCCTTAAAACGTTTCTTGGACGTACAATTCAAAAGACGTCATTTGAGCGTTTTAAAAACTGTCCTAAGTCAGGCCAAATATTGGTCTAAAAAAGTTTTATGTTCGAAATACGTCTTTAAAACGTCTCTGGAACATTGTATGTTAATGGAACGTTATCTGGACTGACTTAGGACATGTTAAAGCCGTTCTAAAGATGTTCTTTGACGCTTGTACCCATTGGGTAGGTATAAGCGTTAAAGAACATCTATAGAACGGCTTTAAAATGTCTTAAGTCAGTCCATAGAACGCTCCATAAACATACAATGTTGCAGAGACGTTTTAAAGACGTAATTCGAACATAAAAAGTTGTTAGAATATTATTTGGTCTGACTTAGGACAGCTGTTAAAACGTTCAAATGACGTCTTTTGACTTGTACGGCCAAGAAACGTTTTTAAGACGTTTCAATTACGTTCTCAAATTTCGTGCTCACTGGGATAGTACCTCAGGGGTTTCTCACCCGACCTTTTGCATTGATGCACTTAGTCTGAATCGCAGTATCGAACGCTGTCTTATTATCAGCTGTATCGCCAAAAATTTGCAGCGTGAGCTCTGAAAATAGGATAAAGTACACGTTCATTAAACTAGGGGGTGGCTCGCCATACAAATGCGCTGAGTCAGTTTTGTGAAGGATAGCAGAAAATGAAACACGGCGCCACTAGCGCGACGCTGTGATGATCGCGTATCCCGCGCTCATCTAGTTATGGGATCATGTAGAACTCAACCCTTTTTGCATGGTAAAGAAGAACACCGCCTTACCATAAAGGCCTAATCGCTAAATTTGAAACTATATTTCGCAATTTTTATTACTGTTCTCAAACTCTCTTATCTTTCGTTTGGCAAAAACGAGACAGGCGTGAGACAAGCCGAGAAAAGAACCAGAAAGCCTGTTTCTTTTCTCGGGTACATGAATGCGCTTAGAGTAAGTTAGCACATAAGACCTTACTTACTAGTTTCTATAGATGAGACAGATTTTCTGAGAAACATTTTTAATTTATATTGTATTTTGTCTAAAGTGTTCACAAGTATAAAATTTAACCCTCTTAAGAATCTGTCTCTGGAAAATGTACTTCTTTTAATAAAAGCTTGCTGCTTTAAAGAAACTGACACTCAGTCAGTCATAAGAAAGCTATTTAATTAGTTTTTCTAAGGAAAGAAGGGACCAAGACGCTAAAATAAATATTCCGTCAACGAAAACTGAAATCGTTTCCCATCGCTTTTTTAAAAGGAACACTAATAAAATAAGAAACTTCTCGGATCTCTGGTGAGTTCCGAGATAGTTTCACTTAAAAGTCTCATAGTACATTCAAGCCCTTAGTAATTTAACAACTAATAAAATATGTAACAGAAACCAATTTTTATTCCCTTCTTTCCTTAGTCAGACAGTTATGGTCAACTAAATCGTTGCCGCAACCCTAAGTGTCAAGAGTCAAGGTCAGAACTTTGATTGGCTTAAAAAATGATCTTCACTAAAAATCCTTGCTCTGGAACCTCGGAGGCTCAAAAAAGAGGAGACCGATTCTTGATATGAAGGGCAGAATTAGACTAGCTTTTGATTAGAGAAGTCGGGTTTTCTCTTCCGCGAGTAGCTTTTCATATTTTTAACTCGACATTCATTACGTTAATTGTATAAAATAACCTTCCTCTAAATAAATGATAAAAGTGGACGCATGTGATTATTTTTCTGTTTAAACCTATTTTTTCTTTTTTACTCACCTATCTTCATATGTCTTAAATTTTTTAAACGGATCCACGTTTACCTTTCGAGTCCGGCCGGTAATATCGCGACATATATAGAGGATGCGATACCCGGGTTGTGACAATGCCCAACATTTGACTGAAAGTTGATTGGAATCATGGAAGATTTAGTATTTTTCGCAGTTTTTGTGATATTTTGGACTTAGTAAATAATTTAAAAACTTTAAGTTTGAACTGAGCAATGATGGAGATATAAATTCAATATGGAGTAAAAACATCGATGCATAACTCCTGGCTATCGATCAGGGTACGACTGAACCCGCTAAAACTAAGTAAAAAAGTGTTTTTCACCGTTCCAAAAACTAAGTTTCAACATTGGCAAGAAGCAATTAAGCGTGATTAAAAGGATTTAATTGTTAAACCTGTACAGGTAGTGCGTGAAGATCACTTTTTAAAGGATCAGATAATTTGGAAAAAGGAACTTTTAGCTCCTGATGGAACGGTTATGGTGGTAAGTACAGTGAAAATCTTCTATAGTCCCAATTTCGAAGCTGAATCAGTGGGCCAAGCGAGGATCCCGAGATGGACTTGGGGGGGGGGGGTCACAATAGTTACCCTCTACCCTCCACTCTCAAGGGGGACGTTAATAATAATTTAAAAGTTATTCTTCGCCCAGTTCAAATCCGGGCTGAGGCAGATATTTTCTTGTTCTTAAAAAATTATTTGTTTGAAAAAATTGTTTTAACGAATCAAAACTTGTATTATTTATAAATAAGCCCTATCATTTTCAATCTCCTAAATTGAAGAGTAAATTAACAAGTTTACGAATGTTAAAAAATTATATCATTTCAAGCAATTTTAAGTTAAATCTTTGAAAACTGAAAGTTTAACATTTTTTATCGAACACTCTTTAAATTAGCAGGTAAATTATTTAAATTTTGAGTCGCTGCAAATGAATAATTGTTTAATTGTTATTTATATATAGAAATTTTTTAATCTTTTAAAACATTTTATAAAAGTATATTTTCTTACTAAAAAATCACTTCAAATATTTCCAGGTACCTCCAAAAAAATTCATGATCTCGAAATATTTTAGAATACCTAAAAACCTATCAAATTTTGTATTAAAATCTTTAAAAATCTACACTTTATTTTAAATGTTTTGTAATCTTTGCATTATTATTTTCACAGTTTTGGAAAATTTAAAATAATCTCTTGAAATTAATTTTTCAAAATAAAAAATTATTGTCAATTTTGTAAGGAATCTAAATAAATGTTTGCAATATATTGAAACCTTTCAAAATGCTTAAAAAGCTTCTACATTTTTTGTTTGAAATCTTAAAAAATCTAAATTTTGTTAACCATTTTTTGACATCCTTTAAAGCTTCAACTTATTTTTGAACTTGTTCAAAACTTCTAAATATCTCTTAATCTTATTCTATTTTTTTTTCAAATTCATAACTATTCAATTGTTATTTATTTCTAAAAATTTGTTATAGTTTTGAAATATTCCTAAATATTCTGCTGAAATTAATTTTTCGAAATAAAAGAATCATTTTGAATTTTACCAGAAAACTTAAAGACAATTTTTTTACTCTATTAAAACCTTTCATAATCCTTAAAAGGTTCACAATTTTATTTTAAAAAATTAGAAGTATTTCCTCAATGCACTCGCATTTTTTCTAAATAAATACATGTTTATCTGTTATTCACTCATCAAAATTCAAAATTTTCACTTATAAAGAAAATTTTTTTATTGGAATAATAAAATTAACATTGTAACGTTCTAAATTTAAGTTTAGCTCTCTGAAATTTTAACGATTCAAGGCTTTCTGTTTCAAAAAATTTAGTTTCGAATTGTTTAGTTTTAAATTATCCATTTTAAATAAACACTCAAACATTGCTGATTATTAAAAATTGCTCTTTTTCTTAATTAAAAATGTTCAAATTGAAAGGGTTAAAAATGGTATATTTTATACTGAAACAGCAGAATGTTTATAAAGTTACAGTGGAAAGTTTACGTTTGATTAACTACTAAGGCTTTTGAATTGAAGTAATTGAATTTTTAACATCAAAATCTGTAAATTGTTTAATTTTAACTGATTTAGAATCGCCCCATAAAATCATTTAATTATTGTTCAATTTCGAATACACGATCTATAGTTCAATTTTAAAAATCATTCATGAATTCATATTTACAGAACAAATTTCAATCGCTAAACCTTTTAATCTTTTATTAAGTAAGCCTTCAAAACTGCACTTTAAAATTTTTAAAATGGAAAATGTACCTTAAAAAATGAAAATCTAAAATGGAAAATTGTTATGGTAGAAGATTTTAGAATTACACAGTGTAAACTTAATGATTTCATGATTGAAAAAGTTAACAATTAGATTTAGCTATTAAAAAAAAGTTGAAATCAAACATATTTTAAATTGT
>NC_046658.1:120105-127682 GCF_010883055.1 Belonocnema kinseyi
ATATAAAATTCTTAATATTTCAAGTGATTGGATAGATTTTTATTCTGAAAACTTGTAAAATTCCCTGTCGAAGAAAAAATTCACTATCACTTCCCAGTCAAAAATAATTCCCGGTCATTTCCCAGTTTCCCGGTCCAGCAATCACCCTGAATCATAATATTTCAGAACCTAATTTCTTTCTCCTCGAATGATAATACATATTTCGTGCTTATTGTCTTAACAATTTTTCATCAAAGAATCAATTAAAATAATATATATTAAAATAATTCTGAAAATTTCCCATTTTTCAAAAGCACAATCTTCTTATTTTTAAGTCTTATTTTATTTAATGTATGCAATCACAAGTTGATTTTCGAATTTCTTCAGTTCTTGGTATCAGCTTGAACTTTTGGTATCATAACGGCAAACATTTTCTTTTTATAACGAAGACAAGAATGAAGAATTTTGAAACAAAATTATCTTCCAAAAACTAAAGTCACCTTAAAATAGCCAGAAATAAGACATTTCCCAGTGGGCACAAATTTTTACAATGTAATTGGAACGTCCAAAACACGTTTTTTGGAACTAAAAGTCAAAAGACGTTATTTGAACGTTCTAAAAACTGTCCTAAGTCAGACAAAATAATGTTCTAAAAAAGTTTTATGTTCGAATTACGTCTTTAAAACGTCCCTGGAACATTGTATGTTAATGAAACGTTATACGGACTAACTTAGGACATTTTTAAACCGTTCTAAAGATGTTCTTTAACGCTTTTGCCCATTGGGTCACCATTATTGATTGTTGTAAAACGTAACCTCGCAAATCTCGCAATCAGCTGAGTTCGCTCCCTGTTCAACTTAAATGGCTACCCAGTGAGCACAGCATTTTAGAACGTAATTGGAACGTCTTAAAAACGTTTCTTGAACGTACAAGTCGAAAAACGTCATTTGAACGTTTTAAAACTGTCCTAAATCAGACCAAATAATGTGCTAAAAACGTTTTATGTTCGAAATACGTCATTACAACGTCTCTGGAACATTGTATGTATATGGAACGTTATATGGACTGACTGAGGACATTTTTAAGCTGTTCTGAAGATGTTATTTAACGCTTGTGCCCACTGGGTAAAGAATGTGGACGATCTATGACATCGCAATTTGTTTGTCTCGATGCGAGCTTTCACCTCGTTTTTAGATTTTTCGGTTTTATCAACCACAAGCTGTGATATGCAAATTTTAAAATGGCGCTTTTTCGAAAATAGCCCATATTGACACCCCAAGATCTTTTTTCTGACAGCACAGATTTTCACGAAAATGGCGCAAAATAATCTTCAAACATCCCTAAACAAAAGACAAAAATACATGGAAGGTATTTGGGCCTCGTTCCGCTGGTATGAATTTTTTTCTTTGACTGTGTTGCGCCGCAGGCAAGCCGCCACTCAGCCGGCATAGCAATGCGGTGGCGCGGCGTAATGGACTCATTGTCACCTGTTCTTCAAAAAAAACCTCGAAATTCAAGGTACATGCGCACGTAATTGTATGTTTCGTCTCTTAGGTTTGTAGTTTAAAACTTCTTCTGTCAAAAACAGCGAGGAAATTAATTGAAAAGCTGAATGCTTTTCAGATTTTTATTACATTCTCATCCTAATGAGAAGGTATTGTTTTTATGTGAGATTTCACTTTGTCGGTTTTCATCAAATCTCCACGTTTTGAGATCCACTGAGTCAGAAAAAACGATTTTTACGAATGTGTTTGCCTGTATGTCTGTCTAGTCTGTATTCTGTATTCTGTAGGCACGATAACTTTCGAAAAATTGAACAGATTGGATTCTGCTTCGGCACACTTTTTTAAAACCTAAAAAGAAAGAACAATTTCGTAAAGCAGATATTTTGGATCAAAATTAAAAAAGTGAGCGCGTTTTCAAAATGTTTGAAACCACATTTTTTCAAGATTTCAAAATTCTATGAACGTTTATTCATTGTACTCAGCAGCTCGAGCAATGTATTCTCATGACATTTTTCTATAAAAATAAAATAATCAGAGCTAGATCATTAAAAAAAAAAAAAAAACTTAAATGAACATTTCAAGCCAAACAACGTATGATATGAAAAAAGTCAAGAAAAGAAAAATGTTCATTTTCGAAAGTCCTATAAGATAATCGTAACAACTTTTTCAATTTGGTCGAAAATTTGAAAATTCAAAACTTGAACGTACCAAAAAATTTTTAAACCACATTTTTCAAGATTTCGAAATTCTGTTACGTTTGTTTATAGTACTCAGAAAATCAAAAAATTTATCTTTATGACTTTTTTCAATAAAAAGAAAATGATCAGCGTTCCTTTTTGAAAGCCCTACAAGACTATAATAACAGCTTTTTTAATTTAGTCGAAAAGTTGAAAATTCCAAATTTGATCGTACCAAGAATAATGAAAAATCCAAAAATTCAATTTTTTTGGTCAATATATGCAAGATACGAAAAAAAAATGAAAAAGTTAAAATCGCGCGCCCTGGAAAGAACTAAAAATTTATTATGAATTACTTCTCGATAGGACGCGTAGTTTTTGTTTCTAGTCGCAAAAAACAACATTAAAAATAAAAAAATAAAAAATTGTTGCACTAACGACACAAGCTACGAAAAAAATGAGACAAAACTTGTTCATCCAAAAAAGAGCCATACTTTTTGATAGGACACGTAGTTTTTGCTTTATTCGTAAAAAATAACATTCAAAATAAAAATATTGAATTTTTTGAAAAAAACGACACAAGGTATGAAATAAAATTAACAGACAAAAGTTTTTCGACTAAAAAGATCTATAAATTTATTATTAATTATTTTTCGATAGGATAAGTAGATTTTCTTTCAATCGTAAAAAATAAGATTAAAAATAAAAAATTCAATTTTTGAAAAAGGACAGAAAAGGCGAGAGGACACAGGACCCTATATGGGTTCCTGTATTGGAACATATGCATATACGCAGTAGTTCATATTTAATGGTAAAAAACAAGATAAAAAATAAAAAACATTATAAAAACAACGAAACAAGAATTAGTATGATTCAATTTTTATGCATATTATGAATTGTAATGATATACATTTATTGAAATTATACATTTTTCAGCGCAGCTTAGAATACAATTTAAAGCAAAATAAGAAACAAATGTAAAAATAATCATGATAAATAGAATTTGCTCTTTATTTTGCAATTTTTTAATAAGCAATTCCAGACAGAGTTACATAAAAAATGTATTATGTTTGATATAAAAGTGTTGTGTATAATGTAGAAAAGTTGGCATGTCGAACAAAATCGAGTGCGAAGCACGAGATACGTGATGGGAATGTGTTCGTTAAAGCTGAAAGAGCTTTAACAAAAGAGAGTTCAAAATCACAAAATTACAGTTGTCGGTTCGTTGACCTTTGATTTCAAAAGCTCTATCTACGAATGTGGGAGAAATACAAAGACCACGCGTGGAGTGCGATTGCTATGAGTCGCGTTCCGTAGGTGCGTTCAAATTCTCGAAGAGTTTACAATCACAAAATTACAGTGGTGGATGTTTTGAGTCTTAATTTTGAAACATTTGCGCAAGAATGTGCGAAAATATAAAGACCGAGCGCTTAGCGCAAGGTAAATACATAATCGAGCGCGAAGCGCGTGATAAATACATCATCGAGTGCGAAGCGCGAGAACCAACAGTCGCGTGCCCAAGTCACGCTCAAACTTGCGAGTGTAGTTCAAAGTACTCCGTGATGGAAATAAGTTATCTAGTAGTTTAATTTCTATGTTGTGTGGAAAAAGTTTATGTGAAAAGTTCACTTCCAAATTAATAAATGATTCTGCACATCAGTGATCTCTCCGGTGGGCACACAATTTTAGAACGTAATTGGAACGTCTTAAAAACGTTTTTTGGACGTACAAGTCAAAAGACGCTATTTGAACGTTTTAAAAACTGTCCTAAGTCAGATAAAATAATGTTCTAAAAACATTTTATGTTCGAATTACTACTTTAAAACGTTTCTGGAACATTGTATGTTTATGGCACGTTATATGGACTGACTTAGGCCATTTTGAAGCCGTTCTAAAGATGTTCTTTAACACTTGTGCCCACTGGGTTACTTAAAGCTTTTCTAGATTAGACGAAGTTCTAAAGATACGTGCACATGTGCTGAATCTCCCCTACAAGTTTCAAAGCAATCGGTCAAACCGTTTTTGAGATATCATACAGGACAATTCTAAAAAAGTGGTTTCATGAAAATCGCATTTGAAAGTTTAAGAACGTTTTAAAGAATGAAGGAAATCTAGTCGTCCCAGTCGGCACAAGCCTTAAAGAACATCTTTAGAACGGTTTCAAAATTTCCTAAGTCGCTCCATATAACCTTTCATTAACATGCAATGTTCCAGAGACGTTTTAAAGACGTAATTCGAACATAAAACGTTTTCAGAACATTATTTGGCTGACTTAGGACAGTTTTTAGAACGTTCAAATAACGTCTTTTGACTTGTAGGTCCAAAAAACGTGTTTAGGACGTTCCAATTACGTTCTAAAAATTTGTGCCCACTGGGATGTAAATTCTCAAGAGATTTTATGAAGAACAATGCAACGATACTCTTTATATTCACAAAAAAATTAAGAATAAAATTTCTTGCAGGAAATTTTTTAGAGCCATTAAGTTTTGTTTAGCCAACTTCGCGTCTTTAAAAAAACATGCGTTTGTCATGGAAGAACAAAAGAAAATTTAACCGTTATTTGTGTAAAGTTTATCCTGTGAAGTTCATTTCTGTTCCAGAGAATCTTTCGTCGGAAATTGACGTGAAGTTTTATGTTCTGTTTTTTCTGTGTTTGCAACACAGTCACGGACGAGTTTGGACAGCTTTTAGTATTTTAGGCAGTTTTCCTGTCAAGCAAATTATGGAACTAGAATAAATTTTGGATTTCACCTTGCTTATGAGTCTGCTACAAGTAACTTTATTAGTAACATATCACGCTTTCTTCATATTTCTATATGAAATAAATCTAAAATTTAAAAATATAATTAATTATTCTCTCAAGTGTAGATGACTGACACGCAAAATCATTTATTAACTTAAAAGTGAACTTTTAACATAAAATTTTTTAACAGAAGATAGTTATAAAACTATGGGAGAACTTATTTTCATTACGGTGTCCTTTGAAGTGCACAAAGCTTAAACACAGAATCTTTTAAATTGACAACATTATCCCAAAAACAATGAAAATCTCAAAAACATCCAGCTTTACCAAGATAACCTCAGCCGCTGATTCTCATCCAAACAAAGTACTGAAGATTAATCTTATCGTCAATTCTCCAAACAACCAAATTATTTTAAAATGTCCTGAAATTGTTGAATTAATTTCCTCGCTATTTTTGACAAAACAAGTTTTAAAATACAAAAATAATAGACGAAACATATACGTGCGTGTGCAAGAACTTCAAATTTTGTGGTTTGCTTTGGAGAACAGGTGACAATGAGTCCATTACGTGGCGCCACCACACTACTATGTCGGCTGAGCGGTGGCTAGACTGCGGCGCAACACAGTCAAAGCACACAAAAAAATCATTTCTGCGGAACGAGGACAATGCAACTACGTCTGTTTTAATACCAATGTAAGTTATGAATTATAATAATATACATTTATCGAAATTATATCTTTAGATTATAGAAACAGTGCTTGTTAACATTAAACAAATAGTTTGAAAATTATATTTTTGTAATTATAAATAATATTCGGACGATATGCAGTCGCCAAGCATTACAAGCCAGTACTGACACAGTAATGGCCCAGTATAGCCAGCCAGTACTG
Organism: Belonocnema kinseyi; assembly: GCF_010883055.1. Classification (NCBI taxonomy): domain Eukaryota; kingdom Metazoa; phylum Arthropoda; class Insecta; order Hymenoptera; family Cynipidae; genus Belonocnema; species Belonocnema kinseyi. Next base: position 125,901 of record NC_046658.1, read on the forward strand.
GAACTCCGGCAGGCTGTATTGGGCCAGTACTGGGCTGGTGGTGTATTTCTACCTGGGTAAAGACAGCTCACAGAAAAGGCGATAAAAACAGACACCACGTTGAAAATAATTTTTGAGCGTAACAATACGAACATTGTTCCAAATAAAAAAATAAATAAAACACACAATTTCTCGATGCTGGTTAAATTTACCTTTTCGGTCGTGACACTAAACTCACACCGCCAAAATATGGCGTTTTAAATAGTTTAAAAATAATTACAAACAGATGTTGCTCTTACATAAGCCTATAAACGAATGATCACCCATCGACGCTGATTTCCCCACCTTTTCCTTAATTCCCGCGCAACATCAAGCCTTGAATACCGTCGCAATTATCATTGGCTCAATTTCTACCGGAACATCGAAATAGCTTTGCGTTGCGCGAAATATTGGCGCGTACTTGCGCACCGAGACGTGGAGATTAAAATATGTTTGAGCGGATTATTTGAAATAAGGATTTTCCTACATTATCCCCTTTTTTAAAACCTTGAATCATGCGAGTAAGATTTTCAAATTTTACAATCATTACAAAAATCAAAGATCCATACACATACACATTCGAACTTTCGTAAATATTATTTTATAAAACAATCATAAGATCGCCGACAAGAGTAAGTTTTCTCATGCTTCTAACGGCAAATGTTGCCACCCCTCAAAAAAATCTCCGAGGTTTACCTTTTAGCATATTTTTTTTAATTATATCTATTAAATGTTTCTTTAAGTGGATTTGAATTTGACGGATGAACTAGTTTATATACATTACTGCCATAAAATTCCGACATCAAATAGGGACCAAAATACAAGTGGAAAAATTTACTGATGTTTTTATCGAATTTATTAGATCTTGATGGAATCCTAAGAAGCACTAGTTCACCAATATCTAGCGATATTCTGGAAACTCCTCCTTGAGCTTTTTTACCGTAATCAAAATTTTCACTAATATGCTCTTTTGCTAACAGTATTTACGTATCGTGAGAGATATCGTCAGATACCAGAAACTGAAACAATTTCTGAATTTGATCAACGGGCTTTACGCCGAAATGTAATTCAAAAGGAGTGAAACCGGTCGAGCAGTGCGTGGTGATATTAAAAAAAAATATTCCATATTCTTATTTATTTCTTGGAAATTAGATAGGAAGCGAGACTTATATGAATAAATAGAGGGAATTATATCTAATCTAACTTTTTAAATGCAAGAAATTTGTATGACACGTATTAAATTTTCTTTAAAAATAGTAATTAAAACTGATATTATACCAATATAGCATGAAAATAAAGTTGAACAATTTTCCGGATATATCTAAATAACTCAAGCTAAATAATGCGACATGAAATTATTTTCGGTTTCGCAATTCGATAGTATTTGGAATACAAAAGGAATAAAAGATTTAACATAAACGAACAAATAACTTTTCCAAATAAAAAATCGGTGAAATTGACAATGGGGTGATGTGACACGGTTTGCCGAGAAGTCCCATGTCACCTGCAGTGTACATATATACGTCTCAGGGTGAAGCGTCCAGTCTGCCCTGATAGAAAAACAAGAAATGGGCCTGATGCCTGTCGTTCTCCAACGGTGGAAAATCGAAATACTTTAACTTCAGGCTTTGCCGTGGAGGTCTAACCTCCGAATTTTTTTTAAATATGGAAAAATCTGAGTTTCAAGTTTTGATCAAACACTACTATCTTCGCAAGAAAACGATATCCGAGACCAAGGCCAAGCTGGATAAGTATTACCCGGAC
>NC_046658.1:127782-141650 GCF_010883055.1 Belonocnema kinseyi
CGACCTAAAAGGAGAGTATGTTGAAAAATAAAACCGACTTTGGCCAAAAAAACGTCTCCGTGTTTCATTTTTCAGGGACTTATCAGACTGCCTAGTACTTCTGCTGCATCATCCCGTGCAGAAATCGCCCGATTTCAAACTTAATACCGATCTGGCCCTGATCGGTAGAACTCTGTGGCAAATACCGAGGCCGACCGGACCAGACCGATTTCCTACCGAAACGCCATCTCTATGTGCTCGCAGAACTAGTGCTGCTTGATGTTTTCTGATAATGAAATATTTACAATTAGATAAGTCAAATATTACTATATGATGAAATTTATCAAGTTATTTTGTTTTAAATGATTATTTAAGAACTAAAGATTTTTCGATTTAATGTAGAGTTAGAATGATCAAATCTATTAACAGGAAATGTATTGCTGAATGCACAAAATTGTAATGTTTTTAGATTATGAGAGTAAAATATGTGATACAATCGATTCTGTTATTAAAACTTTGATTATGTATTGATAATAAATTCATTAGAGACATACATTAAGGACAAATTTCCATAACATGAATTTTAGAATCAAGTAGTACAATCAAAATGCAAAATGCCAATTGTCTAGGGATTCAAACAACAGCTTGTTACTCAACTGCGTATGCGTCGCATTCGGCATCTAATTGGTTTCGGGCGAAGTTTAAAATGCTAAAAAAAGTTATTTTTTTTATCATAAACAATGACATTTCAATGATAGCTCAATTTTTCGGCGAAAATATTATCTACAACCACTTTCTCGAATTTTTCCAAAAGTAATGCAATTGACAGAAAATTGAACTTCTTTTCAGTAAAATGTTAATAAATCGTAAATAATAGGTTATTTCCCGCTAATTTTCTTTGGAAGCATTCGAAAATGTCAAGTTGTAAGGAATCTTGTTGCGGGAAAACTTTTTCTAATTTGTTAAGAAGTTTTATAGACATATTTTTTTTCAAGAAATTTTAATTGTTAATGAAAATATTTCTGGTTATCATCCAGTTTTTAATAAGGAACTAACCTTTTCCTCGAAACTGATACCATCTACAATAATCTTACGTTTTTAAAAAATATAATTACAATTTGTAGTCTGAAACCTTTTCTTTTCGTGCCTGCCGTACTTGAATTTTAAATTAAAATAACTTAATTGGAAATTCAAAATATTAGGGTGGCCTTCGAAAGGAGAGGACCATTTGATAGTTTTGAGTTTACTTATATTAAATCTCCATTCGTGAAATTCACGAATGGATTATAATGAGTCTGATCATGTACCGATCGGGCACTGATGGGGCACTGATCGGGTTCCCCGATCGGGGCGTGTGTTTTATTCGCGATATGGCCCCGACCGGTATTCACGATCGGGACCCAATCGGGACTGGTCTGGCCCCGGTCGGTTTCTCATTTTCCAGTTTCTCATTTCCGAAAAATCGATTTTTTGTTGTTGCATATTTCGATAGTATATTGTTCTAAGAATAATTTTCTGAAGTTATATGGCCGTATTATAAATCATTTTGAAATGGGAGCATACTAAGCGCATGGGAATATGCCGAGAGGCGCGACATGAGGCGTACAGAGCTGGCTGCGAAACGGCACCAAGAGATCATGAAGAAGTCTCGGACAGCTAGGAGAACAGCTGCAGCTGAGCAGCAATCATTTTATTAGCAAGAGGAAGATGAATTGCATGGCCCTGGAATAGCAGAACAACTGTAAGTATGAATCAGTAGTCAAAACTTCAAACGCGTTTTTCTCGAAACTGCATTTTTCAAAATGGCTGCAGTTCTATCTCGAAAACTAATTAACTGATCAACTTCAAATTTTATACGGGGTTTCGGGATATGTTTTGAACCGGATGAAGCACTCTTTTTTTGATTTTCAAAAAAATGAAATTTTTCCATGCGAAAAACGCGCGTTTTTTAATGCAAAATCGAAACCTTTTTTTTCAAAACGCTGCAATTTTTTCAACTTTTAATATTTTTGAGAGATAATGTTTCATCCAGTGGAGAATCTCATAAAGTTCGATGGAAAATTTTAATTCCTTGATTTCAGGCATCCTGGCACCCTAATATCTTGAGCAAACACATTAAGAAAATGAATGGAATAACAATTTTTACTTTTTTCATAGTTCACTAAAAAGATTACCGAACATTATTTTCTACATGTAAATAATGTTGTGCTGTTTTAACTTAGTTCTTCTTTCAAAATTCCTTTAACCCATATTATTCCAATAAATTTCCAAATGAAAAACAATGTGAAGAATCTCACAAAAATGAGTACTCAGAAACTGAAAGATTATTCCTTTAACATTAATATTTAACTGGAGTGACATATTTTCAAAAAAGAAAATTATTTTGAAACATATTTTCTTCTGTCAACAATGCTCGAAAGAAAGTTACTTTTGTAATTTTTCGCCCAAATAAAAAGCGCAAATGTTTCCTCAAATACCAGTCAGGAGAGTGTTTAATATAAAACTAAACAGTATGTTTCCAAAAAAATTTTTGAACTATGATTATTTGTAGTAGAGGTATATTACTACAAAAATGAAATTTCGTTTCATTGTTAACATTATTGCATATGTATTTTTTATCATTTAACAAAATGTTTTAAAATAAAAAATTAGAATATAAATTCTGAATTTGACAAGAAGATCTCTCTATATATCAATCCAGAAATAATTTCAATAAAGAAAAATAATTTAAAACTTGCTACAGATAAAAAAATATTCCGGAAATAAAAAAACTACTTTATTACTGCTGAAAATAATTTTTTTCGTGGTACACAAAGAATTTTACAAATTTCTTTATTGTCTATTGTGAATCAAATAAATAAATCGATAATACATCTGTCTTACATGAAGAAAATTTCCCTAAATGAAAATTACTCTTTTAATTAAAAATGTTCAACTTTAAAATAATAGCAGTACGAAATATTAGGAATATCGTATCTAGTCGCATTGGTTTTCTTGATGAAAACGTAAAACCGGAAGAAAATCCGCATAAATAAAAATTATTCTTAAACTTTTTTTATGCTTTTTCCGTTATTAAAATTTTATTTTTATTGTTGATAAAAAATGTACAACTTTCAAAAAATAAAAATAAATATAATAGGAATATCGTATCCAGTCGCCCAGATTTCCTGGATGAATATCGAATATCTCACATAGCTGTTGAATGGGGAGGATAACGGGGAAAAGAACTGTTCAAACTCTAAAGTCTATTTATCTGTATTAATTTATCTACGCATTAAGAATGCAAAGATAATGGGAAAAACGTATCAAAATTCCATAATTTTTCATTTTTTAGAACCATAGATAAGAGAATTTTTTCTCTAAATTAAAAAAATTTGAAACACTATAAATATTGTTGCATTTATTTACTATGACGGCATAAAGCATTGCATGCATGTACAACAAAATTTGGCTCTTCGGTGGTTAAAGGCTTATCCATCTTTTTCAAGTTGAAAAAAATTGTGTACTAATCTGTAAATAAAGTGATTAAAATGACTGTAAAATCTATTCAAAGAAGAGAACAAATTATATCACAAAGACTTTTATAATGAAAGACGAACTTCCAAATACCCAGTGGGCACAAGCGTTAAAGAACATCTTTAGAACGGCTTAAAAATGTCCTGAGTCAGTCCATATGACGTTCCATAAACATACAATGTTCCAGAGAGGTTTTAAAGACGTATTTTGAACATAAAATGTTTTTAGAGCCTAATTTGGTCTGATTTAAGACAGTTTTTAAAACGTTCTAAGGACGTCTTTTGACTTGTACGTCCAAGAAATGTTTTTAGGACATTCCAATTATATGTGGGGAGACTCGTCATCGTCATTACGTCAATGTATAACGTCGCATTAAAAAAAATCCAAGTGGCCAAGGGCCAGCCCCACTGTCAAGCGAAAGATATTATATCCACAGTGTATTGCAGCCAGGCTCCATTTATTTCTAACACAAACACCAGTCAACAATAATGGCCGTTCCCATTCAAGAAATGCCAAGTCCAGATCGACGACATTCGCGTACAAGACGGCTGGAGGTTCATGTCTTTGCCGCGTAGAGTGCTGCATGCTAGGTCGAATCTATCATTTGGCATAACTGATATATTCAGTAACACATAATCAGTTAGGTCACTTACTGCTTCATCCAGTCATGAACGGCAAACCCCTGGTTTACTAATAATAATTTAAAATACTGATCAAGCCATTGACAAGTTCACTGGTTTAGTTTAAAAGAGCATTATAAAGTTTCTCTACAGATTCATCAGGTTCTTATTTTATACTTTTGTATTGGCGTTCAGTATTCGTCATTTTCTTTTAATTCTAACATTATATCATGTAACTTTAGTTTTTACTCAAAAACTGTGTGGAAATTTCATTCTGAATGATATCAGATAGTGTTTTTTATTGATACCCGGAAAATGACTTAACTACGGCAAAAATAGGTACAATCTCCAACATAATATCAGTTTACATCTGCTCTCTAAATTGCTGAACCAGTGAAACCGTCATTGTTTCAAACAATATCCTGCTTTTTTACTCGGGAACCAGTGACATTCTGGAGTATAACTGGTGAAAAAATATCCGGCATTAAGAAAATCAGAGAATATTGTCACTAAAATAAGATATATATGTAGAATACAGTATTGTGACATCTATAGCAAAACCTAATCCCGCCCACTCCCTCCATATAACTTGGGATCCAGGTTTGTTTCTTTAAGTTAATTAACCTTAAACTAGAAATGTAATCGTACATTTTATAAAGTTACCAGGTCGCAGAACCATGGAAATTATATTTACATAATTCTATTCCGTGAATATAATTAATACCGAGTGAAATTCTTGATCACGCAATGCTCAATTCACCTGCATTTATGGTGTTGGAATTTGTGATGATACATAACGTATTTTCACGACGTTCATGATACTTACTTTCGCTGTCGCGTATTTTTAATGCGAAAAATCTGAAAATATGAAAATTTACTGCGACCTTAAATTTAACGAATAAAACATCACTAGGAAGGATCCAGAAACTCCTTAAACCGTATTCGAGGTTTGGTTACCTGAAGTTCCTATAAGAGTTTCACACCCCGTCACTACAATAGTATACTGGCGCTTAGGCATTAGGGTGACCAGAAAAAAACACTATTGGTTTTCTTAGTAGCGAAAGGCAAATAACTGTAGTTTATACAATTTTAGAAGGCAGATTTAAAAAAAACTTTAAACAATATTTAGAGGTGGCGCATCGTATTTGAAGTTAGTTATTGCAAAAGCTGAAAATTTCGGTAAGTAAAGAGTAGATCGTAAAAGTGAAAACTCGGCTCTTTTCATTGATGACTCTTTAACAGGATTAGTTAGCGTCCCCAAAAAGGAAAATATACCTATAGACGCTTGCCACGAAAGGTTCTAGGCTTTATGGTGCCAAGACCCACAGTGATCAATTTTTTATGGCAGGGCTGATGAGCGCTCCGCCCCGAAAATTAAACAGCTTAAGTCGTAGACCTGTCAAATAAAAAAAAATTACTCAGATTTGTTTGCATTGTAGCACGTTTAATTATACCTTTTCTTAATCTGCTTTTCCAAAAAATATAATCTTTAACCTTTAAAGAAAATATTCTCAAAATTTCAGTATCAGATATATATTATTGGGGCTATTATTAGTCTTTGAAAACAGTTGAAAACATTGAAAATAACATTTTTTAGGCAACCGTAAATAATATTCATTATGAATTTTTCATTTAAAAAATGCTTTTATATGGGTTTTGAAGACCTCAACAACAATATATTAAAAGTTCAAATTACAAAATGGGTAACTTCGTGGTTAAAACCTTCAATGAAAAAAGTAGGTTTTGCCTATGTTAATTGCATAAGAACTTTAAAGAGGATGCGCCACCTCTAAATATTGTTTAAATTTTTTTTTACAAAAATCTACCTTCTACAATACCATAAATTACCGTTATTTGCCTTTCGCTCATAATAAAATCAAAAGTGTTTTTTTCTGGTCACCCTATTGGGCATGTGGATCATTTTATATTTACGGCAATGCTTATTTTACTGATTTGAATCATTCGACTTATCCACTTTTTCAGGTTCAAGAATAATTATTTAACATTAAATCGTATTTTGATTTATCACTGAGATACCAGTATGAGATTCCAAAGATACACAGGTAAACAAATAATAGAAATAGAGAAAATGAGCAAATATTTTCACTAAAGGAAACTGGTAATATACTAATAAAAAAGTTCCCACTCAATCCCGCCCACGGCCGAACTGACGCTGAATTCAAATTCGGTATCAAAAATCACCCATCACGTCATGGTTGAGCCATAACCTCAAAAAATGACGAAAAATCATGCACTGAGGCAAATAAACTTCAAAATAATGCCATTGATGCAAATTCTCACTTCAAAAACATGTCGACAACTGTGAAGAATCAACCCTTGCCTGATATCAACTTATTTAACATAACTTTACCCAACAGAACCTGAACTCACCTAACTTGAATTAACAGAAATTTATTGAACTACACGTAAAGCTCTGGAAGCATATTTTCCCAGTAGCAAATGTGTACTACAGTCGAATGGGTCAACTCGAGCCTAACCTAGAAATAAATCTAACCTAGCCTAACCTAACCTAACCTAATCTCACGAAATACAATTAAACTGATTGTGTTGTCCCGTGTTTGCGGTACCGTTTGAATCAGCTTGGGCTTAACCTGCAAAGAAGTCAAACCTATTCTAACCTAAAAAAACCTGACCTAACCTAACCTAACTTAACTTCACGTAACGCAATTAAATTCATTGTGTTGTCCCGTTGTGTTTGCGTTACCGTTTCATTCAGCTTCGGCTTAACCTACATAGAGGTTTAACCTATCCTAACCTAAAAAAACCTGACCTAACCTAACCTAGCCGAATTAAATTCAACCACACGTATAGCTATGTAAGCGTACGGTTCTCAGTCTTAAATGTGTGCTATATTTAATAGGTTAACTAGATCTTAACCTACAAATGAATCTAACTTAATAGAACCTAACGAAATTTTGCTTAACGCAACACAACTTAACTTAAGTGTTCCCGTTGTAACACAATAAAATTCATTTCACTGTACTACAGGTTCATTGTACTACCGCTTTGTAGGTTAAGCCCAATCATATTCAAACGGTATCGCAAACACAACGGGACAACACAATAAGTTTAATTGTGTTTCGTGAGATTAGGTTAGGTTAGGCTAGGTTAATTATTTCTAGGTTAGGCTCGAGTTGACCCATTTAACGTAGCACACATTTGCTGCTGGGAAAATATGTTTCCAGAGCTTTACGTGTAGTTCAATAAATTTCTGTTAATTTAGGTTAGGTGTGTTCAGGTTCTGTTGGGTAAAGTTATGTTAAATAAGTCGATAAATGGCAAGGGTTGATCCTTCACAGTTGTCGACATGTTTTTGAAGTGAAAATTTGCATCATTGGCATTATTTTGAAATTTATTCGCCTCAGTGCATGATTTTTCGTCATTTTTTGAGGTTATGGCTCAACCATGACTTGATGGGTGATTTTTGATACCGAATTTGAATTCAGCGCCCCAAAATCCATAGGAATGCGTGTCTTGTTACCAGATCCGCACCCTAGTTTTTTTTGTGTGGCTGTGTAATCAAAGGATTTACAACACGTGATTTTGTGATAAATTTTCGCTTTATTGAAGAGCTTGCTCAATTGACACTACAGAAAAAAATGTGTTAGAGAAACTTTGTAAAATTTTATGACAAAAACAAAAAACTTTTTGGTATAATATTTATGCTGAAATATTTTGTTTTCTTTGTGAAATAAATTTTTAGCTTGTTCTATTTTTATAAAGTATAAAAATATTATTTTTTACTGTTTTTCGTTCTATTTTTTTACAGTTGGTATACGCAGAAACGTTTTTATAAAATTAAAGACTAATAAACCCCATTTTTAAAAACAAATTGTAGTAAAATGTGTATAAAATATTGTAATCAATAAAAAAAGTGTTATTATTTTGGTAAAATGTCACCCTTAAAAATAAATTTTGTTCTAAACAATTTTTCGAAACATTATGCTTAGTTTTTTATGGATCATTCACCGGATTTGTATTCGTAGAAGCAGTTATGTTTATCACATTAGGCAAAATCCATCAACCTAATTTTCGTTTAAAACATTTTTCTAAATAGCACAATAATACCACAAACAGTCTATAAACTTTTGACTGGCGATGGGAAAATATTTTTGTTAAAAAGTTACAAACCATAGATTTACTGTAAATTTTGTCTATGCGGACAAGACTAAATTTACTTCGAATCTTTCTATAGCTTTTATTTTTCATTTTTACATACACCGTGAAAACCAGGCAATAAGCGTTGAATTCAGAAAAATTAAGAATTTGTATTACTATGAATACCCGATTTTTCCTCCGTCTAGAAATTCCCCAACGGGAACAGAAACTTAAAATCCCCCACCCCCAACCCAAGCTGCATTTTGCTCAATTAGTCTTAATTATTAGTCCCCGTTTCCAATCTCAAAACGAATTTTCAAAACAACCCCTAGCCGCCTCAGTAGTAAAAAATAAGCAGTTGGTGGCTGGGGAACCATGAGCACTTGCTCATGGTCATACATTAAATTCTCCTCTGAACGTTTTCGGAGAAGACTTAAATGGATCCCCAGCCACCAACTCCTCCTTTTTTACTACGGGGGGGGGGGGGCTGTTTTGAAAATTTGATTTTCATTTTGAGATTGGAAACGGGGACTAATAATTAAAACTAATTGAGCAAACTGCAGCTTGGAGCGGGGGTGAGGGATTTTAAAAGTTCACCCGGTAATAAGCGTAGAACAGAGAAAAATTAATATTTTCAGATTTGGGAGAATAGAAAACCGTGTGGCGGTCGCGATGGAAATAGAAATAATTTAGTTTCTGAGAAAGTTCTCGTAGATGACGTCTAGAACGACGAAATGAACGATGGGTCCCGGCTGAGTGGTATCATGGCGCAAGTCTAGCTCTTATCCGTCTCCCATGCTTAGGACACGCTACACACAAATGAATAAATACTCAGAAATACATCCAAGTGTTAGAGGAAATTAGTCTGCGCTAAAAATTAAAATCTTAGGTTTGCTAATAGCCGATACGTTTCTAAATGTTAAGTTCACTACCCGAATGCATCGGATCGTTCACTTCGTCGGTCAAGATGTCATCTACGAGAACTTTCAGAACATTTAAACTATGCTAACAGCCAAAATAACTACCAATGGTGAGACGACGACACGGGTGCGTCGGATCCTGCACCAGGTCCTTTAAAACGTCATCCACGAGAACTTTAAAAAATTTGTAATGTTGTCCATAACGAAAACAATTACAAATGGTGATTTGACGACTCGACCCGGTAATAAGCGTTAAATAGAGAAAAATTAATATTTTCAGATTTCAGCGTAAAAGTGAAGATTATTCTATTATTTTGAATGGGCGATTTTTTCAACTGTCTAAAATGCCACCACTAAAATAAGATATCTCCGAAACTTATTCACTTCTATTTCCAGAGCGACCGTCACACGGTTTTCTATTCTCCCAAAGAGATCGTGTTTTCAATATATATAATTCCTTCTAATTGTATCGGTAACGCACCTCACATAGATATTTTTTATTCCTCAAATGTGGTCATATTTTATTTTATTTAATTCCTTCTAATAAGTTCACAAAATATGTGTAATAAGTTGTTGTAATTCCTTCCTGCGGAATGTAAATTCTGAAATTTTAAATCTCACCAATTCAACTCTGCCTCCCTAGAGTTAAAATTGTTTTAATTTACACATTTAAATAGATTTCATTCGTGCATTTTCAATACGTTTAAATAAATGAATAAAATATAAATAAATATCAATTTGAATATTTTTCGAATTTATATGTTATAAAAAAATATAATCATGAAAATTAGGTTAATTAAATGCTTTCGTTAAATTTTACTAAGTCGATTGACAGTAATAGGATTTGCACTTCTCTGTTCCCGTTGGGGCATTTTTAGACGGAGGAAAAATCACTTATTCATAGGATTACAAATTCTTCATTTTTCTCAACTCCACGCTTATTACTGTATGTATATTGTAAAAAACGTTAAACATTTTTTTCAAAAATACAGAGAAAACAAGTTTACCTTATTTATAAACGGAATCTAATTTTACAGTTCTTAACAAACTCCGGGAAAAAGCATGGTTCACTGGCAAGGGAAATAAAAAGTGACCACTGATTTGTTGAAACACAGTGAATTTAACAAAATTGTCACCCTTTTTCTGATTTAGCTCGAAAAAAAAGAAGTCCCCTTTGAACTTTTCACTAGAATCTTGAATTACATTTTTTTTCTATTAAAACAGTTATTTTATTGAATTTCGAAAAGTAATTTAAATATTTTAGTCTATTATGAAAGCAACCTCTAGTTCAGAAGACTAAAATAAGTTAGAATTAAGTTAGTTAATAAATAAGAGTGATACTGAGAAGTTTTTTTGTTTATTAAGATATAATTTATCTTTCAGTCATTGCAGAATAAATAAAGAGGTTTCTAGTTACTTTTGTTAGACATTACCAATTATTTTATAGACCGCACTGAACAGACTTTAATATTATGAATAATTCTATACGTTTTTAATTTTGTCTCCATTAACATCGAATGATTTTTTTGCGATATTCTACTTACAAATTATAAAAAATATTACTTGAAATTTTTTACATCAATTGGGTTTCAGAATTAGAATGAGCTATGGAGATATAACGGATTTTTCAAGAGTTTCAGCACTCGGTTTTTGAGTGTACACCATATTACAAAAGGGTAACAGGTATTCAAAAACATTTCTCCCAAAGAGAGTATGTTTTCAATACATTTAATTTCTTCTAATTGTACAGGTAACACACCTTACAGATATATTTTTTATTCCTCAGAAATGGTCATATTTTGATTTTATTTAATTCCATCTAATAATTTCAAAAAAATATGTGTAATAATTTGTTTTAATTCCTTCATGCGCAATGTAAATTCTGAAATTTTAATTGTCACCAATTCAACTCGGCCTCTCTAGAGTTAAAATTATTTTACTTCACGCATTTAAATAGATTTTTTTGGTGCAAAGAATTCAAAAGAATTAAATTTTTTATTTGAATTCAAAAGAATTCAAAGTATTAAAAAATCCAAAGAATTCAAAGAATCATAAAAAAAGATGTTCTAAACTTTGACAAATGAAAAGCCAGAGGGTGGATGAGGGCGGTTGGCTTTCCTTTGTGAGTAAGAATAATTATTATAGTTTTGGTAAATAAATAAAATAAATTTGAAGCATCTAAATTATAAATATACTGTTAAATGCTGCATTTTTGTGAAGCAATAAGTGATTCTTCATTTGCATGTTGGTGAATGAATTTTTACAGGATTCAAAGATTTTAAAGTAATTCAATCGAATGCAAAGAATTCAAAAGAATTCAAAGACTTCAAAATATTTCAAAGAATTTGAAGAGCACGAAAGAAAAATTTAAAAAAGTTCAAAGACTTTGAAACAATTCAAAGAATCCAAAATAATTCGTAGAATCCCGAAGTTTCAAAAGAATTGAAAGAAATGCGAAGATTCAAAAGAATTTAAATAAATTCTTAACATTCAGCCTTTCTTCATTTTCGAATTTAATAAATTCAAAACGATTTAAACAATTCAAATGTATTCAAATAATACTTGAAAAGTATGGGCGAATACGACGGGCGAACACTCATCGAAACAAAGGCAATTCTCTGCAATGCACACGAGCTAATGTTTCACTTAACACATAAGTTCGCTCTACACCGCACACGCTCTCAGCGCAGAATAGTGGGGACCCCTCCCGCCGTCGTTTAGCCGGACGGTGAAAGTACCGCGTTCGTCGTCTTATTGGACGGCTAGTATATTTCAAAAATAGAACAAATTATATCACAAAGACTTTTATACTGAAAGACGAACTTCCAACTACACTCTCATAAAATGAAGTAGTATCATTTCACTTGTTGAAACAGCTAGTGGTCACTGGTTTAATTAGCGCGGATCACTGATTACTCAGTGCGAGTTAGGCAAAACGCTTATCATTCAAGACGTTGGTGCTAATCTTTTCAAAATTATCTTATCCACAGCTTATTGCAGCCAAGCTCCATTCATTTCTAACACAAACACCAGTAAACAATAATGGCCGTTCTCACTCGAGAAATGCTAATTCCAGATCGACAACATTCGCATACCAGACGACTGGAAGTTCATGCCTTTGCCGCATGGGGCGCTGCATCCTTGGTCGAGTATATCATTTGGCATAACTGGTATATTCAGTAACACTTTTTTAGTTGTGTCACTTACTGCTTCACTCAGTCAAGGACGGCAAACCCCTGGATCACCTATAATAATTCAAAATACTGGTCAAGCCATTCACAATTTCACTGGTTTAATTTAAAAGAAGATTGAAAAGTTTCTCTACAGATTCTTCTTTAGGTACAATCTCCAACATAATATCAGTTTATATCTGCTCTCTAAACCGCTGAACCAGTGAAACCGCCATTGTTTCAAACAATATCCTGCTTTTTTACTTGGGAACCACTGACATTCCGGAGTTTTCCTGGTGAAAAATATCAGGCATTGAGAAAATCAAAGAATATTGTCACTGAAATAAGATATATATGTAGATTACAGTATTGTGACATCTATAGCAAAACCTAATCCCGCCTACTCCCTCCATACCACTTGGCATCCAGGTAAAGTAGAAGGTGGAAGCACATGTTTGCGAATAATTTTTTTATTTAGACATGTAGTCACGTTACAAAATTTAAAATTTTATCGTCGTTACCGACTCAGTCTGTACGAAGCCGGAAGGGCGCTTCTCCTATCAACCACAACTGCTAGGTGGCGCTCGCATCTTATTCTGAAGTTGCTTTCTCAATATTCGAATAAATGGAAATACACAGCTCTGTACTGAACATTGCAAATATTAAAAATTAATATTTATCAATAATATAGCAACTTTAAATTACCAGACAGACCTGTCCCATAATAATACCTATCATTTAAAAAAAAAGATTTGCTCGATATTTTAATTTCCCTATTTTTAAATTGGCGGAAAAAAATAACATGGGACGGTCGGTAATACGTGACATCATAATGTATCACATGCCCTTAAATATCCTATAAGTTTAAGCTTCCAGAAAATTTTCAAAGACAATTGCCTATATATGTAACATTTACACAGAGGTATATCGATGCAAAAACCTCTATTCGATGTAGATTCAAAGAAAAAGTTCAAATGAATCCTTAAAAATGTGTACGTGAAATGAGTAATTGAAATAATAAATAACATTAAACTTATTTAAGTAAAAACTTGTGCGAGAGTTTTGCTTGGTGCTGGTGAATGTAGCGCCACACTCAGAAAAATGTTTGTTTGAATCAAACAAATTTTTTTTTAATTAAGCAAATTATTTCTTCAATATGGGGTCAAACAAATGTTTGCTTGATTCAAATAAATTTTTTGTTTGTCCTCATTTGTTTGATTCAAGTACATTTTTGGTTTGTTTAATTAAATCTTTGGTTTAAAATAAGTAAAGTTCTTGTTTACATTGAATATATATATTTTAAAATAATTATAGACTTTGTTCAAGTGACGTAAATCTTTTCTTGAACTTAACCTCAAAATTGAGCATCCTTTATGACAATAATGTATAAGCTGGATAATATGTTTATTCATAATCATAATTATCGTTGTACATGTAAAACCAGAAACACGTATTCATTCCGAAGCTTAATTCTGATTAATTGTTAACTTTGTGCTTCTCATTTCTGAATAAAACAATCATAAATTAGAATAATGAGAAATGTA
>NC_046658.1:141750-150878 GCF_010883055.1 Belonocnema kinseyi
TGCTCCTGCTTTCAATTATACAACGGTAATGATAATAGAGAAAAACATGATTGATTTCATAAATCATCTTTATTAAGAAAGGAGGTTAGTATTGAAACAGACACATTGGAAATCTTCAATTATATCCAAGGTAAACGCCCTACAATTCAAGTAATTCCTAAACTAGAGATATTTCG
This sequence comes from Belonocnema kinseyi, assembly GCF_010883055.1. Taxonomy (NCBI): domain Eukaryota; kingdom Metazoa; phylum Arthropoda; class Insecta; order Hymenoptera; family Cynipidae; genus Belonocnema; species Belonocnema kinseyi. The sequence goes on from NC_046658.1 coordinate 141,927, forward strand.
TCCATTTTTCAATTAATTTAAGATTCTACAGAAAATCAGAACCTTCAGAATAATACAACACTAAAAAAATTCCAAGGCCATCAAATAAATCACATGATAAATTAATTTAGATTCTAGGTTAGTTACTTAGGAACCGCCGCCAGCGCTATATCACGCCTGGCGGCACTTTGTAGTACTGCTTTGTACTGTATTTTTTGTTTGAATCGAATAAATATTTTTATAAATTCGAATAAACAGATTTAAAAAACTTTATTGCTTAATAAAAGTCAATTTTTTGTTTAAATCAAACAAATTGTACTAAAAAAATTATTTGTTTTAATCAATAAGGCAAATAGTTTACATTTCTTAAAATTAAATAAATCTTTTTTTAATTACCCTACCAAAAAGAATCTCTGAGTATATTCTAAAAATTCTATAGGTTCAGAGAAGCTCACAGAAATTCTCTGCAGGCACTCAGGTAGACATATTCAAAGGTCCAGGTAGTTCTTTTAAATGTTTTAAAGGCCGACACTCAAGGGTCCTTTGTTAAGCTTTCGGATTAAAATTTAGAAGTAGATTTTTTTTTAATTTCATAGTTAACAGCCTAAAACATAATAATTCGGTATCTACGAATTTCCATGATTTCAGATGTCTAATTTTTTTTTTAATGCTTAAAATTGGAATTAATAAGACGTTTCTCGTAAATGGAATGAGATACGTCAAAAAAGACAACATTTTTGAATTCAACTAGAAAATGGTATATTAGCATATAAGTTATAATTATAAATAAGTATAATGAGAAAATTCATCAATTAAAAGAAAGTATTAATATAATTTAAAGAGAAATATAAAAAAGGAGAGTCGAATTAGCGACGGCCAACTACTGTAAAAATGTCTGTCCGCCCGGTACGTGACAAATACAAAAGTAACATTATATTACCGTCGCACCACTCTTAAAAGGACCACTAAAAAGACCTTGAAAATCACTGGTATCTCAGTGATAAATCAAAATACTATCTAATGTCAAATAATTATTCTTGAACGTGAAAAAGAGGATAAGTCGAATGACTCAAATGGGTAAAATAAGTATTGTCATAAATATAAAATGATCCACATGCCCAAGCGACAGTATACTATTGTAGTCACGGGGTGTGAAACTCTCATAGGAACTTCAGATAACCAAACCTCGACTTCGGTTTAAGGAGTTTCTGGATCCTTCCTAGTGATGTTTTATTCGTAAATATATGTTTTATGGTTCTGAGACCAGATAACTTTATAAAATGCACGATTTTATTTTTAGTTCGGGGCTCATTAACTTCAGGAAACTAACCTGGATCCCAAGTGGTATGGAGGGAGTGGGCGGGATTAGGTTTTGCTATAGATGTCACAATACTGTAATCTACATATATATCTTATTTCAGTGACAATATTCTTTGATTTTCTCAATGCCTGATATTTTTCACCAGGAAAACTCCTGAATGTCAGTGGTTCCCAAATAAAAAAGCAGGATATTGTTTGAAACAATGGCGGTTTCACTGGTTCAGCGGTTTAGAGAGCAGATATAAACTGATATTATGTTGGAGATTGTACCTATTTTTATCGTAGTTGAGTCTTTTTCCGGGTATCAATAATAAACACTATCTGATACCATTCAAAATGAAATTTTCACACTGTTTTTTAGTAAAAACTAAAGTTACTTGATATGATGTTAGAATTTAGTGGAAAATGACGAATACTGAACACCAATCCAAAAGTATCAAATAAGAACCTGAAGAATCTGTAGAGAAACTTTTCAATCTTCTTTTAAATTAAACCAGTGTAATTGTGAATGGCTTGACCAGTATTTTGAATTATTATAGGTGAACCAGGGGTTCGCCGTCCTTGACTGAGTGAAGCAGTAAGTGACACAAGTAAAAAAGTGTTACTGAATATACTAGTTATGCCAAATGATATACACGAACAAGGATGCAGCGCCCCACGCGACTAAGGCATGAACTTCCAGTCGTCTGGTATGCGAATGTTGTCGATCTGGAATTAGCATTTCTCGAATGAGAACGGCCATTATTGTTTACTGGTGTTTGTGTTAGAAATGAATGGAGCCTGGCTGCAATAAGCTGTGGATATAATATCTTTCGCTTGAAAGTGGGCCACTTGGATTTTTCTTAAAGCGACGCTATACATTGACGTAATGGCGATTATGAGTCTCTCCACATATAGATGCGATGTAATATATCCTATTATATTGCAGCCTGGCTCTCATTTATTGTTGTGAGAGTAAAGTGAGGGATTTAAAAGATAATTTTGAAAAGATTAGCACCAACGTCTTGAATGATAAGCGTTTTGCCTAACTCGCACTGAGTAATCAGTGATCCGCGCTGAATAAACCAGTGACCACTAGCTGTTTCAACAAGTGAAATGATACTACTTCATTTTATGAGAGTGTATTTGGAAGTTCGTCTTTCAGTATAAAAGTCTTTGTGATATAATTTGTTCTATTTTTGAAATACACTAGCCGTCCAATAAGACGACGAACGCGGTACTTTGCCGTCGTTTCGATGAATGTTCGCCCGTCGTTATGTTGAGCGGGTCGTCTTGCCGGAGGTCGTCTTGTTGGACGGCTAGTGTACGTTCTACAGTTATTCTAATCGCTTTATTCAAAGATTAGTATACAATTTTTTTTTAACTTGAAAAAGATGGATAAGTCTTTAACCAAGTAAGAGCCAAGTTTTTTGTACATGCATACAATGCTTTATGCCGTCATAGTAAATAAATGCAACAATATTTATAGTGTTTCTAATTTGTTTAAATTTAAAGAAAAAATTCTCTTACCTATGGTTCTAAAAAATGAAAAATTATGGAATTTTGAAACGTTTTTCGTATTATCTTTACATTCTTCATACGTAGATAAATAAATACAGATAAATAGACTTTAGACGTTGGACAGTTCCTTTCCCCGTTTTCCTTCCCATTAAACAAGTTTGCGAGATATTCGATATTCATCCAGGAAATCTGGGCGACTGGATACGATATTCCTAATATTTTTATTTTTATTTTTTGAAAGTTGTACATTTTTTATTAAAACAAAAAATAATTTTTAATAACTGCAAAGGGAATGTTAAGTTGCTATGAATAATTTTCCATTATGGAAATTTTCTCCACGATTCACGATTTCATCCAGAAATGAGAAAACCTACTCGGCTAGACACGATATTCCTAATATTTTTTATTCATATTTTTTTCAGCTGTTCATTTTTTATCAACAGTAAAAATAAAATTTTAATAACGAAAAAAGCATCAAAAATGTTTAAGAATAATTTTTATTTATGCAAGTCTTCTCCACGTTTTGCGTTTTCATCAAGAAGACCTATACGACTAGATACGACATTCCTAATATTTTTTACTGCTATTTTTTTTAAGTTGCACATTTTTTATTAAAAGAGTAATTTTCATTTAGGGAAATTTTCTTCATGTAAGACAGATGTATTATCGATTTATTTATTCGATTCACAATAGACAATGAAGAAATTTGTAAAATTTTCTATGTATCACGAAAAAAATTATTTTTTAGCAATAATAAAGCAGATTTTTTTTATTTTCGGAATAATTTTCTGTCTGTGGCAAGTTTCAAAATACTTTTCTTGATTCAAAGTTTTCCTGGATTAATATATGGAGAGGTCTTCTTGTGAAATTCAGAATTTATAATCTAATTTTTTATTTTATAACATTCTGTTAATTGATAAAAAATATATATGCAATATTATTACCAATACAATGAAATTTCATTTGTGTAGTAATATACTCTACTATGAATAATCTTAGTTCAAATTTTTTTTTTGAAAACATAATGTTTAGTTTTGTATCGAACATTCTCCTGATTGGTATTCGGGGAAACATTTGCGCTTTTTATTTGGGCTAAAATTTACAAAAGTAATTTTTGTTTGATTAAAAAGATCTACATGGTCGAATGGTCTAAAATTTTGCAATTATGTTTAGTACCTCTTAAAACAAAATACTACAAGATTTGAAGAACAAATGTTAATCTGAGACCGAGTTTCCCTTAAACTTTATTCGATTCTCCACTGGATGAATCACTATCGCTTGAAAATATTAAAAATTGAAAAATTGCAGCGTTTTAAAAAAAGGTTTCGATTTTGCATTAAAAAACGCGCATTTTTCGTTGGGCTTTTGGGGTCAACATGGGGGTAAATATGGCCATTTTGAAAAATGCAGTTTAGAGAAAAACGCGTTTGAAGTTTTGACTACTGATTCATACTTCCAGTTGTTCTACTATTACACGGCCATGCAATTGACCTTCCTCTTGCTCATAAAATGATTGCTGCTCAGCTGCAAAATTATTTATAATACGGCCATATAATTTCAGAAAATTATTCTTAGAACAATATGCTATCAAAATATGCAAAAAAATAATCGATTTTTCGAAAATGAGAAACTGGCATAGTCCCTCAAGCTTTTAGAATTATGTTTAATACTAATCATATATTTTTTTAATTTTCCGAATATTATCTCTTATGATGCAGCAGAAGTAAAATACTTGTTACTAAAAGAATTAAACATTTTTAAATACTAATAATATTTTTTCTTTAAATGACACCACTTGTTATTGTAAAATATGCGTGAGTAAAGAAACATTAATAAAGAACAATGTAACTGAAAATAAAAATGGTCATTTTTTAATTCTCTGACCTGTATCCTAGTGTGGCGTCAATCGGTATTTAAGGCGTTATTTTTTCATATGGTAGCTCGCTTTTCTTGACTTGCACGGCAAACCCTGAAGTTAGGGTATTTCGATTTTCCACCGTTGGAAGGCGACTGGCATCAGGCCCATTTCTTGTTCTTCTATCAGGGGAGCCCGGACGCTTCACCCTGAGACGTATATATGTACACTGCAGGTGACATGGAACTTCTAGTCAAACCGTGCCACATCACCCCATTGTCAATTTCACCGATTTCTTATTTCGCAAAGTTATTTGTTCGTTTAAACTGAAAGAAATAGTTTCAGGTTAATGGAAATCCGAGTTTGCTTGAGAATCTCTAACTGAATTAGAAAGAAAACCGTACTGTCTCAGCCATACGAATTTGAGATTTATGACCTACGTATAAGAAAATCTCCAAGCCTTATATGACAAGGCAAGTTTGTGTGACTGAAACGATAGTTGGGAAATGTTTAGTTTAAGATATGTGATTAAAATATCAAAATATTATCCTGTAGGTACATGAATTTTATGCCTCGGTGTCATGACTGTATTGGACGTATACTTTTATCAACTATCTATTTGAAAGAACACTGCGTGTAAGTGTTGCATTGGGCATCCGGCTATTTGCTTGATTCAGCCATACCAATCGATGTATTGCACCGTGCATGCCATGCTAAATTGATGAACCGGTGAGGTGCGCGTCGACTCGGCATTAGTCGCCATCTTCAGACTTGTTTTATAGCAAATGTGGTTAGTGAAGAAGCTTTTAGAATATCTAACTCCAAAATTTGTACAAGATTAAGATTTATTAAATATTCTATTAAACAATTTCTAAATAAATTATGTATTTAACATTTATTTGCCTTTCATTTTTGTGTCTTCAGAATAATATTTGAATTTTTGGTGTACAATAGTTCAGGATTTTTAGGTATTTTCATTATTTTACGCCTGATTTCAATTTAAAATATTATAAAGCATTTGAAAATTTTGAATTCTTTAAAGTCTGTTAAATCTCTTGAAATCTTCGTAAATTTCTAGAAATTATTTTAAATCAATTAAATTTCTTAAAATATATATTGATTTCTCTAAAATCCTTTAAAATATCTTCAAATATTTTTGAATTTATTAAAAATTTTCTTTAATTACATAAAATATATAATAATAATAATTTGTAATATTTCTAGAATTATTATATTATAAATATATTATGATGAGCTTCGCAACATTTTTTATAGAATGGGTTACAAAAATTTGCAGACGGTCCTGCACATTTGTAGGATATATTTCAGATTTTTTTCTTCATACTCAAAACTAGGTTAGCCACGTGGCTTTAAGCGTTAGCAATGCGAAACATTTAGGGTTCGAAACCGCGACAAATAAAATTGTTCATAGCGTGCGATTATAAATAGTGTGGTGATTGTGTAATACGAAATAATTGTGCACTCGAACATGTGAAAAAATATTAAAGTATAAAGTAATAATGCAAAAGATTAATTTTTTTTCGGCGAAAAATTGTTTTCAAAACTTCTTTGATATAGACTGTATTTCAGCTACAAGTTTAGATTTTCTAGAACTATTTTACGTCTTTCGTATACCGTACCTTTCAATCGAGGTTACGTCAACCCAGCCTTTAAGTTTTATAAAACTTTGTAACACATTTCGTTGAATAGTTCAACGTATCTTTAAAAAATAATTTTCAACGAAATTATGGTTTTATATTATTAATATTAACGAAAGTACAAAAAATCTAATTTTTCAATTAATTTTAACTCCACTGCAGTATGGAAGATGAATTCTTATTAACATTTTATATCAGGCATACATAGCATTAGACTATCCGAACGGTATGCTTAGATCTCCTCAATGGGAGGTGCAGCAGAGAGCCATGCGTATGTTTGATTTACCCCAAACAAATTCTTTCTGACGCAGCCTTCTTATGTTTAGAAATATCTATTAGAACATAGTACCACTTACAGTCGTCATACGTAGACCGGCAATCCGCAGCCAGTAATTCCGGGTAGATTAAAAGTGGGTATCCTGCAATGGAGAAGTTGACCCAGGTCGGAGAGATGGTCTTGCTGGTAGAAGCCTTTCCTGGCAGGCGGGACGGCAACTGGGTCTTGAGGAAGACGAGCGGTTTTCAGGATGAGAGAACTCCGTAGGCACTTGCGAGAGAGAAAAACGGACCAAGAACATGGTTCGGATCTGAGCCCAAAACATGACTGACTCTGCCGGCGAGGGTATGCGCGCTGCCCGACGCTTCGGGACCGTTCGGCGATTTTCTCCTCGGCTCGGATACGGCCCGCAACCCTTTCGTGCATCTTTCGACCATAATCTTATTGTAACCATTCCGTTACACCCCACCCCCTTTCCCGTGTAGGTTCGGTTTTATAACTGAGACTTGATCTAGTTCCCTGTCCAGTTCTGTTGCTGTTTGTTGGTCTATGTGTAAGTCTAATTCTAACGTATTGTCTGTTGTTTTTTCTTTTGGGTTGGTGTTAATATTGTTAATATTCAGTAGATTTTGAATTTTTCTGTTTATATTTTCCCAGCCCCCTTGTGTGTACGTTTTGCCGTTGTCGTCCGGAGTTGAGTAGTTCTGCCTGTGCCTGAAGGGTTTATCGTTGCAGAAGGAGTCGTGTATGCTATAAATTGGTGTACGTATGTATTTATAGCAAAATCGGCATTTAAAAGTCTGAATGTTATTGCCCAAATTGTTTCTAAGAGATGCGGTGCTTTCAATGATTTTTCGGTTAGTGTTGTCCTCCATGGTCATCGGTTTCTGTAACATTTAATAAAGAAAATTTTTTTTTGTTTAGAGTCGTGAGTGAGTGAAGTTTTATTTTCTAGGCTTGTTTGTAAATTTCTTAGTTGATTGCTTCCTCCCTTCTTTTTCTTTCGATGCTGTTCCAGGTTGTTTTCATGTTTATCCTTCGTAAGTCCCTTTCGTGTTGATTTTGCCGTTCTCTATCGTGTTGGTTTTGCATTTCCTTTCTCTCCAATTCTCTCGCTTGGTGGTTGAAGTCTAGTTGTAATTTTCGGTGGAATTCTTTTGCTTTCTCTGCGAAATCTAGGCTAAGCTGGAAGAATTTTCTCTGTAGTTCGATGTTTTCTGCTTTTTGTTTGATGTAGCCTGAATTTGGTTCTCGGTTGATGTCTCCGCCAACCGCTCCTCTTCGTCCTGTTCCTCTCCTCCAACAGTTACCTCTCCTTGCGATGAAGGGGTCTCGCTGTTGATGGAATTTTTAAGCAGTTTCCTAATGTGGCGGTGGGGATGGTATTTGATTTCTGTTTTCGGTTTTCCTGCCTTTCTTAAGTTTAGCCATTTTATGGCTTGGCAGTTATTCAGATGGATGCTCATTGTATCTTCAAAAATTATGTTCTGGCAGTACCAGCACTTTTTCGTGGAATCCATTATCTGAAAAGTAGAAGTCCGTATTGTCTAATTTGTTCTTAGTATCTAGTGAGTTAGAGTATCGTGGGTCGATTGGATCGATTTTGAGTTTGAAGTTATGAGTCAGTTTTTATTTTTAATGCTATCGATCCTTTGCCATTTGCCATTTTGAGTGAAAGTATCTTAAACTAAGTTTCCTAGTATTTCTAGTTTCCATTAACCAAGTTCTGTTCCGAGGTTTTCTGATTTTAAGTCGTTGATATTCCATTCCCCAATGCTTTTCCCTTTTGGGGCTTTTAATTCATAAATGGTTAAGGAAATTTTCTTTTTGATTATTAGAGGACCTTCGTATTGGTCATATAACTTATCTAAATTTCATCTGGCTTATTTGATAATTTGGTTACACTTTTTAAAACCCTGTTGCCCATTTTATATTCCATCTGTCTTCTTCTTAAATTATAACTATTCGCTTGTCTTTTATTTGCTACATCCAAATTTTTCTGAACTTCCTCTTTTATAATTTGTAACTTTCTTAGTCTATCTGTCCATTTATCGACGCTTTGAAACTCTATTTCGCTATCTTTTTCAGTATTTTTTCTCAGTGACTGAATTGGTTCTAATTCACGACCTAAATTTAAAAATGCTGGGTTAAGTTGTGTTGATGAGTTTTTTCTAGTGTTTATCGCAAATGAATTCGGTGCCATTGTCGGCGTGGAGTATCCGCGGTGTTCCCCAACGTGAGATGACACGTTTGTGAAATTCTGACTCTACCAGGTGTATACATATGAAACCGGTATTTTTTCAAGAAAAAAACACATTTATTTCAAGAGAATGATAACAAATATTTTATTCAAAGTATGCGCC
>NC_046658.1:150978-162130 GCF_010883055.1 Belonocnema kinseyi
AATACGCCAATAAGCACAAATGGTAAGTTCCGACAGTGCCTACAAGTGTGCCTAATGGCCGCTAAATGGCAATACCGGTTTCATATGTATACACCTGGTATTGTTATTTAATGGGCTTTTTTCAGTGGAATAATTCCTACCCATTTTGCAAATAAATCTACAAACACTAAGATATACTGGTTTTTTCTCTTCTTTGTAATCCGTAATTGTCCCATGATATCTGCATCAATCATGGTCCATGGTTCTTTAACGAATCCTTTTCCCATCAACCCTAATTTCGGTTGGTTATTCGGTTTGGTTCTTTCGCATGTTTTACCATTTTTAAAGTATTTGATTATCTGCGAATGCATCCCTGGCCAGAAGTAGTACTCGGAAATTCTCGCATGCGTTTTTTCGGAACTTAAATGTCCTGCTTGTAAGTCATTGTGATTTTCTTTTAAAACCTGTGTTCGTAATTTTTTGGTTATGACGAGTTTCCATGGGTTAGAGTCTGGTAAAAGAGTCGATTTAAATGGGTCATTTCTGTAAAAATAGAGTTGCGAATCTCTAATTCGCCATTTTTTGTGTTCTCCCGGTCTTTTTTTAACTTGTCTTTTTTTTTGTTGAGTACCAGTTGTCTGTTATGTCAGCTATTTCCGCTTTCGGTTTTTCTACGCTACAAGCTAACGCAAACGCTATATTTTTTACTGGTTCACCTGATCTTGAAAGAGCATCAGAGACAAGATTTGAACTACCATTTGGGTATATGACTTCGTAGTCATATTCAAGAAGTTCCAGTGCCCATCTGGCTAATCGGCCAGTGGGATTTTTTTAGGTTACGGAGCCGCTTTAACACTAAGTGGTCCGTGATTACTTTAAAACTATACCCTTCTAGATATGGTCTTAATTTTCTGATGGCCCAAACTACCGCTAGGCATTCTTTTTCGGATGCCGAGTATCGAGATTCTGCCCCATTTAGGCTTCTGCTCGCGTAAGCGATGACGTATTTTACGCCGTTGATTGTTTGTGCAAGTACGGCTCCTAACCATGTGTTACTCGCAACAGTTTCGAGTTGAAAGGGTTGTGTGAAATCTGGAAATGTTAGTATAGTTGCTGATGTTAAAAGGTCTTTAATTTTTTGGAACGCGTCATCTTGTTCTGATCCCCAATCCCATTGTTTATCTTTTTTAAGTAATCTATTCATTGGTTCCATTATTTCGGCGAAATGTGGTATAAATTTTCTATATCAACTTTCTTACCGTATTATGAGCTGTTATTGTTTATTATTTTTAGGTTTAGGGAATTATAATATTGCTTGAATTTTTTCATCTTCAATTTGCAAATCTTAATCGTTAACTTTAAAGCCTAAATATTTAATTTCTGAGCAGCCGAATTCATATTTATCCGGACTTATCGTTAAATTTGCGCCATCTATAATCTTTTTCAGGGTTTTTTATTGTAACAATAGGATTTGACCAATCTGAACAAGAGGGTTCTATTATGTCCTATTCTAATCATTTGTCTACTTTTCGTAAATTATTTCTTTTATTTTGGGGCTCACGTGGTAATATCGCTGTTTAATGGGATCGTGGCATTGAACATCAATTTTGTGTTTCGTGAGATGAGTTGCCCTACGTTCATTTCCTGAGTCGATTTTAATTTTATTTTCGAGGAGCTTTTCCAATTGTGATTGTTGGCTTTCGTTAAGCTCAACAATGCCTTCACAAACTTTAGCTGAATCCTTATCTTGATCGTGGATTTTTCCTTAGCTATCCGTAGTATTATTTAACTTGCTTTATTTGCTTGAGTCGTCGCTAGTTTCGTAGGTGGGGATGCTCTCGAGGGGTTGGAATTTGTTGCTTGTGGGGATGGTTATTAGGTTAGGAATAACTTTGTAGGCTTTGTTACTGGGTTTTGGGCATTTTGGGTTTTTTGGGATTGGTTGGAGTTGATAGGTACTAAGGGGATTTTGCTATCTTTGACTTTCGAAATATTTTTGTTAAATTCTCTAGTACCTTTGAGGTTAATACTACCTCCATATTTCGCTTTATTATTATTATTCTTAATTTCTTTATTTTCCGAAAATATTTTATTCCTAATATCAGTCTTTTTAGTTTCCTTATTTTCTTTTCCTACAGTGTCAGGTTTATTTTCGACTTTAACCTCGGTTATTGGCAATAACCTGAACATAGCGAGTTTTGTGTGTTTACCGATTTTAATTGGGATTACCACTTGCTTAATTATGTCAACCGTTTCACCGTTCACAACCATTAATTTTCGCGAGACGTGTTTAAAAATTGAATAACTAGAAATCTGAATTTTTTCAGCAGTTCCTTGCCAGCGTACGAATGTGTGGCGCCTGTATCGACTAAAATTCAAAATAATTTATTTTAGAATTTTGTCATTAAATAAAAACGTATCTCCGCCGTTTCCTCTTTGTTCGAATTTAATGTTTCCGGCGTTTCGGTATTAAGTTGTATTGTTTTTTGTTCTAATACCCGCCGTTCCAGTTTCCCTGGTTGTAATTGTAGTATGGGCATTCTCTTTTAAAATAACCTACTAGACCGCAATGATAACAATTTAAATTACCTGGATTATCCCTCGCGTTTGTGTTTTTTTCTTGTTTTCTATTCGAGTTTGAACTGTTTTTTTCTTGTGAGCTTTTGTTAGAATTATTAGCCGGTTTTTGGTTTTTATTTCCGTAGTTTGGTTTTTGGGAATTTTGTTTATTATAATTTTATGAATTATTTTCCGCTTTTTCTGTTGGGAATTTGATCAATGGGCTGTTTTGACCTTCAGTTGAGTCTATTGTCATTTGGTTAAACGCTGGTAACATTTGGTTGTAAAGATTGAATGGGTATCTTGGTCTATTGTTTGTGAATCGGGGTTGGAAGTTTGGTTGAAATCTAGGTTGAAAATTTTATTGGAAACCAGGTAGGAATCTAGGTCTAAAATTAAGTCTATAATTTTGTTAGTATTGGTTTGGGAAAGGAAAAAATGAAAATCTGAATGGTGAAAATGGAAATTGGTTTCTATATGGTTTTTGACTCTGATTATTTTGTTTCCCGTTTTGGTTATCCTTTTCGCTATTTTCATTTTCCCTTGAATTATTTTCCAAATTATTTTTATCCTTATTACTATTTTTATGCTTTTGTTCGCTTTTATCCTCAATTTTTGGTTCTGTTATTTGTAAAACTTGCCCTCTAACTTTCGACTTTACTAGCTCAGTTTCCCGTTCTTTGCCTAAATCTTCCAATTGTTCAAAAGTATCAAAATCATTCCTTTTAATGTACATTTTGTATTTTATTCTAAGGTTTTCGTAAGCTCTACGCAATTCCCATTCGCGGTTCTTTCTAGGGTACAATTTTGTGAATAATTTGCTACTTTCAGTCAGGTAAGATTGTATGTCTTGGTTTCGTTTTTGGGTGTAAAATTTAATTTTTTGTCTTATTTCCTCTGAAAATCGTTCATCGATGTAAGCATTTTTAAAGTCCTCGTAAAAATCTGACAAGTCTCTCCGGGAATTTTTATTGATTTCGCACCAATCTTTTGCATCTTATATTAATAGTGCGTCCAAATTTTCAAGAATATCGCGGACGTTTATTTTGTGTCCCCCTTTAAATCTTTTTAATTCGTCCAAAAAATGCGCGGGACTGTCATCTTTATTGTTTCTAAATTTAATGGGCCAGTTACTCATTATTTGGAACGGTGTTTGAATCATGCCGAAGGGAAAATACATGGCTGGAATTGTTTCATTATTTAGTTGATTGTCGGATTCATCGCCTGTGTCTGGGTTATTTATGTGAATTCTAGAACGTCTGTTTGATCTGTTAATTGTTGTCGGGAGTCTACGTGATTAGTTTTGGTTTAAGTTAATTCTGTCCTGTAATGGTTCACTGTCATCGGAGTCTTGTATTTTCAAATTATTATCTTTTAATCTGCTACGGGTTTCAATGTTATTGTATGAAATTTGTCGAGGTTTTTGTAAATTTTCTTTTAAATTGAATTGAATGGAATTTCTGTTACGAGATACATTTCTATTTTTCCTGACGTTTGGTTCAATTATTTTCTCTCTTATTTCAAAAGAGCTATTTGCTGGAGGGTCCAGCCTAATACCTAATTTATTTGCCCTTTTTTCCCTTTCTTTAAAAAATCTTTCTTTTTGACAGTTCATAAATTCATTAAATTCTACGCTTTCTAAGAGTTCGTCTGTTTCTAGAATGAACTGTGTGTTATTTTCTAAAAGTGAATCGCGTTCATACGTTTCGCTAATTGTTTGTCTTGGGTTATTTATTGGATTTGACGCGTTTATCACGGGAAGATTTCCGTTGTCCCAATAGAATGTATTGGTTTCTAATTCAAAGGTTCTGTTGGGTTGAGTATTTTCAGTTGATCTGTCTTAGTTTGTCCTATTAGTCGTACCGGATGTTTCCGTGTTTTTTCGTGTAAGCCCTCTACCGCGACCTATCGACCTGTTTATTATTTTTGGGGTCGTACCCTTGTTTCGAGTTGGAAGTGCAGTGGCTTCTTCCAAGTTCAGGCTGTCGTTGTCGCTTTCCATAATTCTAGGTTTCGACATTGTTATTTTAATTTTTCAAGATCTTAATTTCATAAGTTTTATTTTGATCCTAAATTTCTTTTATTGAGACATCCTCGTTGAATGTAAGGTTTCGTTTTTTAAGATGTAAGATGTAAGTTTTGTTTAAGGACATGTGACACAGCTAAATACCTATATTGCCGACCTTTATTTATCAGTTCACTGAATGTTCTTTTGAACTTAAGAACTTTTTTTGCAAATAAGCGAGGAAAATCGATTTCATCTATAGTATTATATTTTTAATGCAAGGTCCATTCTGCTGATATTCTACTATTTAAAAAATAAATAAATTCGTAAATCCTTATTCAACTCCAATGTTTGACAACCTTGTTCATTTAAATCGACCGGTAGTTCTCGCCATGTTATTAATCCAAATTTCAGCAAGTTCTATTGTTTCAAATTGACGTCTTGGATTTCGACTAAAAAAGTCTGCCACTATATTATCACGACCAGCACAATATTGAACATCATACTCATACTGTTTGTAAAAAAACACTGTAACGTATGAGACATCGTTTAACCAAAGAAACAACGCGGTGGTCCCCGTTTTTGTCGATATGATATAATATTCCACTAATTGCGAGATTTGAGGAATCGGTTTGCAATCTAAAGGGAACTTTTGGAATGATATGTCCTAGAATTAAGCAATAAGCAAAATTTTGTTTTAATTCGTCGAAAGCGCGTGTATGATCAGGGGTCCATTCCCACTGATTTGATTCTTTCAAAAGTTTACGAAACGGGTCGATGAAATTAGAATGATGTATGCTAAACTGACGGTAGTAAGTACAAGCGCCTAAAAACTGCTCAATTGCGTTAAATTCTCAGGAACAGGAGAATTTCTAATCAAGTCCAATCTATCGGTAAGTGGTAGGATTCCCTCGGTGCTAAGTTCATACCCCGAAAATTTAAACGATTTACAACACAAATGCGATTTTTCCAAACTTAAAATAAAATTCTGATCTTATAAAACCGTGAATATTTTTGTGAGTGCATCTAAATGATGATCAAAAGAATCTGGAGTCGAAATCAACATATCATCAATGTACAAGGTCAATATATTATTAAATTGATTTCCCAGAGCCACAGAAAGCGCTCTCGTGAAAGCTGAACCCGCTGTTTTGATTCCGAATGATATCCGTCGGAACTGATACATCCGGGATCCATGTAAAAAGGTCGTCTATTTCTGAGTGTTCCTATACAATGGTATCTGCCAATAACCGTTCGCAAGATCCATAGTCGTCGTATAACTAACCCCATACAATTTTCGCATGAGTTCGCTTATGAGGGGCGGAGTTTCATTATTTGATTCTATTATTTCGTTTATAAATCTGGCATCTAAACAAATTCGGATATTATTATTTTTACATGAGACAATTCTTAATGGATTGCAATAGGGACTTGTGGAAGGTTCTATAATACCATTTATTAACATTTCTTGAATTTCCTGATCTACAAGTTCACGACGAGCAAAAGGTATAGGATATATCTTTCTTACAAACGCATTGTGTGGTTTAATGTTACTCTGATATTCATATATCCCTGCGCTTTGCGATTTAGGGATGAAAGGCTGTTCAAAAGATGACATTTTCTTGATAAAAGTCTCCCGTTCAAGGTCATTCAATCCCGTAAGTGAAACTGCAGTCGCTCGGAATCCTTCCAGGAAGCTCGAGCAATCAGATTCGTTAGATGGCCCTAAACCATTTAAAGAATTGAGTTCCGTTAAAAAATTCAACTCTTCTTGAATTTCTAAATTTAAATCTTTCTCGTAAATCATATTTTCATTAATCAATTCTGGCTCTGGAAATTCATCAACATTTTGATTAAAATCACCTGCTTCGCCAAGATCCTGATTTTTAGAATTAAATTTCGAGTTGTCATTATTTAAATTTCTGTTATCATCAAATGATTGTAAAAGGGAAACATTAGAAAAAAGTGAACACAAAAATAGATAATCATCAAAAACATCATAGTCACCCCATAGGCACCCGATCGAACAAGATCGATGACGCTGGAACCAAAAGACCTTCAAGAGAAAAGGATTTATTTTCATAGTCAAGTTTAGCACCATAACGCAAGAACCAGTCATTTCCCATTATCATAATGTTTGAAAGTCTAGGAACAACTAAGAATGATGTAGGATATAATTTATCACCAATTTGCACATCGAGATAAATTCGTCGCTTGATTGCGGTTGGTTTTTTCCCTATAACTGTAAAAAGTAGCATTTTCGAAACAGGAAACTCATTTAATTTTCCGCGTAATTTTAAATATTAGTAATATTTTACAGAAATGCAAGTAATCTGACTTCCCTTATCAGTTGAGGCAGAAGTTGGTATATCAAGGGCAAAAAAGATTAATCTCGGGCATTGTGGTAAACACGAACGGTTATCACATCTCTCTTTTTCGGAAACATCATTGTCTGTATTATTAGCTAGGTCCCCGAAAATATCATATGTATATTGACGCGTCGTTGGATCTGATGACAACACGCCAACATTTAGTTTAAGAAATTATCTCTAGAAGCAAACGAGTTAGTGCTGTCTGGTAAAGAGAGATTTGGTGGGAGAATACTCAAAGGACCCCGCTCTAAATGTATGGGAAATTGGCTTTCGTTGGATTTAGCTGAAACTTTGTAATTTTTAAGGTTATAAGCGCCAGATGAAATATCCGTAAAAACAAATATTAAAAAAATGGACAGTTTTAGCGCTATGCGGCGCTAAGCGCTCATGATCAGCGAATAGAACGGATTACAATAGATTTAGGTACAAAAGCGATGTCAACATAGAAATCACGGTTCAGATTGTGGTTTGTCATATGTTCGCCTACACCGTTGACTCGTATAGCGTGCTTCTCAAAACTATCAAATGCTAAGCGCCCAAGATTTTAACTTGACTAATTAATCACTTCTTTAAAGACAGAAATGGTACCCAAAGTAACATTAGTAACTAGTGCGCACATTCCGATAACAACAGTGTACCCTTCGCAAGAGAGCCGAACGCTAGGCACCCATGATCAGCGAATTGAATCAATCTCAGTAGCTTTTGCGAAATATTAAACTATTTCCGGCGTGTTGCTGGTGACGTGCATAACCCAGGAACCATAAAACGCTTGCAATATGTGCGCAAGTGCCAAGAGTTCTGGCCCCTGACTTACATGTGCAGTAATAACCGAGAAGGGTTTCGTTATTGTCTGGTCCTATGTCATCGATCTCATTGAACGCTATCCACAGCTGGTACCTTGTCACATTTCGGAAACGAGAAAATACTCGTACTCTGATCAAAAACCAGGTTCATTAAGTCGCGTATCTAGTTGAAACTCCTCATCTTCTTCTCGCTGCAGCTTGTCTTGAACGTAAGATGGGGCAAGTTCTACTTGATACATGCCAATGATTATGTCACGTATTTCTTCCAATGTAAGGCTCACGAGCTCTCGCTAAATATTCTCTTGCAAGCTCTGCTGTAACGCCTTGCATCTCGATAATAGGATGCTATCGATTAATTCTGGCACCAGCAATAGGAAAGAAGTCCCTAAGATTGTGTACATGAGCCATCGGAATAGTTTTCTCAAAGAACTTGAAAATGGACTTTACGTGAACATTTCTGGATTCCACTATCCATCTAGATTTCGTTATTAGCCGAACTTCGTTTGCCTCTTCCGTTACCAATTGACTCTGTCCTTGTTGGAGAAATGGTGGTATCTTGGACACAATTCCTAAGCCTTCTAAAAGTGGTTGAGCATCTCTATATCCAGGGTCCTCTGCAAAAATATCACTAATATCGAAAAATTCTCTCATACCTTCCACAACTCTTTCAAATTCGTTAATGAGCATTTGTGCGTCATTGTTTCGCAAGTCAGAAAAATATGGTCCTTGTATTTCAAGTATGTATCCGTCTGGAGCAACAATCAAATTATCGATGTGCGCACTAGTTACTAATGTTACGTTGGATACCATTTCTGTCTTTAAAAAAGTAATTACTTAGTCGAGTTCAAATCTTGGGCGCTTAGAGTTTGATCGTTTCGAGAAGCGCACAATATAACTCATTGGTTTGGATAAACATATTACTGACTACTTTCTGATGCGTGATTCTTATAGTGACATCGCTTTTGTCGCTAAAGTTACTAGGATTGGTTTTATTCGCTGATCTCTTGCGAAGGGTAGAATGTTATTATCGGTATGTCCGCACTAGTTACTAATGTTACTTTGGGTACCATTTCTGCCTTTAAAGAAGTGATTAATTAGTCAAGTTAAAATCTTGGGCGCTTAGCGTTTGATCGTTTTGAGAAGCGCGTTATATGAGTCAACGGTGTAGACGAAAATATGACAGACCACGATCTGAACCGTGATTTCTATGTTTACATCGCTTTTGTAACAAAATCTCTTGTAATTCGTTTTATTCACTGATCTTGAGCGCTTAGCGCCGCATAGCGCTAAAACTGTCCTTTTTTTAAAATTTTTTTCATGGATATTTCATTCGGCACTTACAACCTTAAAAATTACAAAGTTTCAGCTAAATCCACTGAAAGCCACTTTCCCATACATCCTGATCTGACGAATTTCTGGAAAATGCATTTTTATCTTATGTACTAAGCTGAGCCATATTTACCCAATTTCTTCCTTTATTGACATTTGGCCACAACTTATTTTTCTTGCTGAATCTGAGAAGTATTAGCCTTATATTAATCTCGATTGCTATTATTTTGATTATTTTCAATATTTTGAAAAGAACTACAACTATTTTGCATTTTTTTTTATTCCCATTCTTGTCGGTGTATTTTTCATCCAACTGCGCGAGATCCTGCAAAACCTTATTCATATCGGCATAATTAATAGCAACCAGAGCTTCGCGTATCCGAATGGTCACTTGCTGGACCACGTTGTAATTTACTTCGTAAGATTCAATCTTAAGGGTGAAATATTTCGCTTCTTTCAGCTGACTCAAAAAATACGTTTGCACATCTGAATCGGATCGAAACACTTTGATAACCAATTTCAATTAAGTTTGACTTTGATAGGGATTGAATAGAATTCATGAAGAAACTCAGTTTCAAAATATTCATAATCAATAAAGTTATTCCTACGAGTACCCCCTTGTTTATGAAGTATCTTTCTAAAGACTCTAAAAATTCATTTGGATTACGTGACTCATCCTCAAACTTAGGGCGTATTACATTAACATGAGCTAATTGCAAACCGTCAGTTAAAGGCGTGATTAAACGAGTGATAAAATCTCCCTTTTGTTGATTATGATCTATATTTTGATCTTCATTTTGTCGTGAATTTTGAATTCTTAATCTCGCTATTTTATTATTTCGAGTTTCCATCACCTGACGCCAACGAATCAATTTTTAACGAATTTGATCTGGGTTCATTTGACCCACTTCCTGCTCCTCCACGGGCATCTCGGCACTTAAATGACGTCGTGTGTCATAAATTTTAATTCTATTTTCTTGACTACGTGCGCGAGATGCTTGAATAAGACCAGGTAGCAAAGTGTCACCTCTAGACCTTAGGTTTATTGGTGTATAGTACTGATTGGACATAATAGCCTTAAGTAAATTTTTATTTAAAAATTTCAAAATAAAAAAAAACTAATTTTTGAACATTTTGATTCAAATGGCTAATGTATCGTACCACTAGTAAATATTTAAAATGTCGTTCATTAAAATGATCAATATAAATCAATAAAAATAGTCCGTAGGACGTCAAAAGAGACCAACATAATCTAAAATTTAACATTCACACACACACACACACACACGCGCGCGTTCGAACACACTCGCAAAATAAGGAATGCATAAAATTCGATTAAATTAATCAATCTGGTTCCACGCAAAATAGTATGGTTCGAAAACAAACTCAAAGAAAAAACCTGATTTGAAGTTCTCTTGACAGCAGCGGGGAAGGCTTTGCAATTTCGCACCGGTAGATAAAGGTCTTAGGGGCGCGGTGTCCTGATGACAAGTCACTGGTAGCGAATTCTTCCTGTTGCTTCGTTATTCGGTATTCGATTGCGAGAAACAAACTTTCCTCCAGACATCAAAAAAATTCATAACCACGAATTCGCTGCGGACGTTGGATGAACAGGCTTTTCAAACATGTGAATACAACTCACAGAAAAGGCGATAAAAACAGACGCCACGCTAAAAATAGTTTTTGAGCATGAAAATACGAAAATTGTTAGAAATAAAACAATAAATAAAACACACACTTTTTCTCGATGCTGGTTACATTTACCTTTTCGGTCGTGGGACTGCACTCACACTACCAAAACGCGGCGTTTTATATAGTTTTTAAATAATTACAAAAAGATGTTGCTCTTACATGAGCATATAAACGAATGATCACCCCTCGACACTGATTTCCCCACCGTTTCCTTAATTCTCGCGGAAAACTAAGCCATGAATATTATCGCAATTATCATTGGCTCAATTTCTACCGGAACATCGAAATAGCTCTGCTTTGCGCGAAATATTCGCGCGTACAGTCTGTCAAGTTAAAGCGTGGGTGGCTTTACTCGCAGTCGGTAAGGTGTATCGACATGATTTTGGTGTCAAAATATTAAGAAGAGCTCCCTC
>NC_046658.1:162230-164497 GCF_010883055.1 Belonocnema kinseyi
GAAAATTATGGAGAGAAAAAAATTATTGAGAGGAAGAAGGGAAATAATTGAAGAAGATCTGACATGGAGGGAGAGGAAAAGGAGATGGCAAATAGAGCAGAGTGCTTGGGTAGAGAGGAAAAAGGGCCATATAATATGGATAGGGAGAGACAGGTTATGGATAAATGGGGAGGAATGGTGCTGGGATGAAGAATTAGAAGAATTAAGGAAAAAAGGAAAAAGTCTTGAGAAAGGTAGGGGGAAGAGAGACGAAAAAGTGGCTAGAAATAAAACAGAGGGGTTTCCAAGCGGCAAAGGGGAAACAAAGTATAGAGGAAAGAAGAAAGAAGAGGGAGGGGAAGAGAGAAACGAGAAAATAGATTTCTTTAATGTGTCAGGTTTGAAGAACAAGAACAAAAGATTCTGGGAGGAGTTGGAAAAGTGGGATGTGATTATGATGAGTGAAACTTGGGCAGATGAGAAGGACTGGAAGGGAATAAAAAAGATGTTACCGAAAGGTTATGTGTGGACAATGCAAGAAGCAAGAAAGGAACACGTTAAAGGGAGAGGGATGGGCAGCATGGTGTCAGGGGGGAAAAAAGAATTAGCAGTAAAAGGGAGAAGAGATGGGAACATGTAGGAAAAAGATGGAACAATGATAAGAAAAATTATAATTGGGAAAGTAGAAATAGCAGTGGTGTGTGTATACAGAAGAAGAGGGGAAGAGGAAGGCTGGAGAGTAATAAGGAGGTGGATGGAGGAAAAGATGGAAGAATTGGTTTTAATAGGGGGGGGGGGGCTTAAATGCATGGACTGGCGAACAAGGAGGAAGGTTATGGGATGAAGAAAAGGAAGCATTTATAAGGAACTCCAAACATAGAGAGACGGACAGGGAGGGGAGGAAGTTACCAGACATGATAGGAGAAACAGGATGGTTTACATGCAATGGCAATATGAAAGGAGATGAGAAAGGGGAGATCACATTCATAGGAAAGGGAGCAACAGTAATAGACTACCTCTTGGCTGAAGAAAGATTGCGGCATATGATAGGGTGTATGAAGGTAGGGAATGAGATAGGATCCGAGCACTTCCCGGTCAGAGTTACACTAAGAAGAGGCGCCAGTAAGCGCGGCAGAGGGAGAAAGAAAAAAGGGTGCGAACGAAACACGAAAATGGGAATCTGGGGGGTAGATAAATTAAACGAGTTTAAACAAAAGATGGAAAAGGAGAAGGTTAGGTATGAAAAAGAGGAGGGAATAGACTCGTTAGTTGAAAGGTTGAAGGGGTCCATTGAAAAGGTTAATGATGAGCTGGGTACTAATGAAGAAAGAGTAGGGGGAAAGAGAGGTTGGTGGGACGAGAAATGCTGCGAGAGTAAAGAGAGAATAAAAGAGTGTGTGAGCAAATGGAGAAGAGGGGAAATGGAGAAGGAGGAGTATAACAGGAGGAAAAAAGAACATGAGAAGATGCTGGAAATAAAAAGATCGAGGGGAAAGGAAGAATATAAAGCAGAGGTAGAAAAAGCCATCAAAGAAGGTAGGGTGTGGGATGTGATAAATAGGGTTAGAGGGGAAAGGAAGGGCGTTAACGAAGAAATAGAAATGGAGGAATGGGCGGATTATTTTAAGGGTCCATTAGGGGGAGAGCAAAATAAGATCATAGGGGAAAAGTGTAGGATAGTCCGAGGAGAAATGAAGGAAGGGAACGAGATAACAAGAAAAGAAGTGCATGAAGCAATAGACAATTTAAAAAGAAACAAGGCGACGGGAGAAGATGGGATGGAGAACGAAGCGATGAAGTTTGGAGGAGAAGGGATTAGGGATGGGATGTGGAAGATCTGCAACAAGGTATGGAAAGGGGAAGGTTGGCCGGAAGAGTGGACGACGGGACTGGTGGTACTGCTTGTCACGAAAGGGGAAGGAAAGAAGGTAGAGGAATACAGAGGGATCACTCTCATGTCAGTCGGTTATAAAATATATGCATAAATCTTAAGAAATAGGTTGGAGAATGAGGTAGAACAAAAAGAAAGTATCCCACATAATCAGACGAACTTTAGAAAAGAAATAGGAACTATAGACAACATCCACGTACTTAACTATTTAGTTAACAGAAATTTGGGGAGTAAGCAAGGGAGACTAGTCGCTTTGTTCGTAGATTTCAAAGCAGCGTTTGACTCAGTGAATAGTAAAGTACTATGGCAGGCAATGAAAGAGAGGGGTGTAGAGGAAAAGTTAGTGGAGAGGATAAAGGAAATTTTTACTGAAACCAGGATTAGGGTGAAAATAGGA
>NC_046658.1:164597-167309 GCF_010883055.1 Belonocnema kinseyi
AGAGTATGTGGGAACAAAAGAGCTGACGGTGAACGTAGATAAGAAAAAGGTGATGTGTTTCAGAAATAGAAAGAGCAAAATAAATTACGTTTGGAAGATGAAGGGACAAAAAGTGAAAATTGTGGAGGAGTTCTGTTACCTAGGTTTTTGGTTTGAGGCAGAGGGAGGAAACGAGCTGCAGGTGAGGAAAAGAATTGAATGTGCGAGTAAAGTAATGGGCCAAGTATGGGGTATAGGAAAGAGAAGGTTCAAGAACGATTGGAGAATGAGGGTCTGGTTGTTTGATGCGTTGGTGTGGGCGGTGTTATGTTATGGTGTGGAGATCTGGAAATGAAAGGAACATAGTTCAAAATGGGAGAAGGAGTGAGCGCATGCATTGTAACTACTGTTACTGTTGTTTATCCTACGTAATGCGAAAGAGTAGAATATAAGTAGTAGTTAAGTTAGACTAAGGATGGAATTGTAAATATATGTACAGGGAGCGGTGGCCCTCAAACCCGTAAAAGGGAGAGATTAAATACATAGATACATACATGCATGTAACGCGATTTTTTAGTAAGAAAATACACTTTTAAAAAATGATTTAGAAGATTTGAAAAAAAAACCTGTGCATAAATAACAACTGAACATTTATTCATTTGCAACGACTCAAAATGAAAATTATTTAACTTCTAATTTAAAAAGTGTTCGATAAAAAATGTTAATCTTTCAGTTTTGAATGTTTTTAACTTAAAATTGCTTGAAATGATATAATTTCTGAAAATGCATAAACTTGTTAAGTTATTCTTCACTTTATAACATTGAAGATGATAGCGCTCATTTATAAATAATACAAGCTTTGATTCGTTAAAACGATTTTCTCATAAAAATAATTTTTTAAGAACAAGAAAAAATCTGCCTTAGACCGGATTTCAACCGGGGGAAGAATAACTTTAAAATTATTGTTAACCTTCTCCTTGAGAGTGGAGGGGAGGGATAATTATTGTATGCCCCCCTCCCGCCCTGAAGCCCTTCTCTAAAGAAACCTGGTGAGTAAAAACGAACCTGACCAATAACAATGTTTTTAAAATCAGGGAATTTGATTGGTCAGGGAAACTGTCAAGTAAAATACATTTGAATTTTTTTATATTCATTTGAAATTAGTTTATTTTTTTCATTAAAGATTCTAGGTTAAAAATGTACCTGCATAGTATAATCTTCTTGTTAGTGATTTGTTTGCCTTGTATTTATATTTTTTGTTTGAAGTGGCTTTCTCCACAATATGACCTGTAAACTTATAAATTTTATTACTTGTTTGAAAATTCATCAACTTTGTTGAAAAGATATCGTTTCTGTTTGAAAATTAAATTTTTGTGTTAAAATTCCAATAGTTTGATAGAAAATTAACTTATTTTGAAATCTCATATTTTAATGGTGAAAAGTCAAACAAAATCTTTTTTGGTTGAAAATTCAACTATTTTTCGAAAATTTCTTTTTCTATTTAAAAAAGTTATCTATTTTTCTATGCATTTCTTCTTTCTTCGATAAAAATAAAACGGTTTGATTTAAAATTCAAGAATTTTGTATTAAAGTCTTTTTTCTTCTCTGTTAAAAATTCAATTGTTTTATTGAAAATTCATATTTTTGGGAAGAAAATGCAACTAGTCTCATAGACAATTTTCTTCTCATTTAAAATTCATATTTTTATGCCGAAAAGTAAAACTAAAATCTGTTTTGGATAAAAATTCAACTATTTTTATTATAATTTGTCTTCTATTTAAGACTCTATTTATTTTATCAGAAATGACACCTTTCTTGGATAAAAATGTAACTGTTTTTATAAAAATTAAACCATTTCTTTCAAAAAGTTGCCCTTTTTATTAAAATTTCAACTGTTTTGTTGAAACATCGTATTTCTGGTTTAAAAATTGAAGTATAATTTTAGTGGAAGATTTACTTCTTGTTGTAATCTTATATTTTGATGTTACAATGTTAAAATAAAGTCTTTTTCGGATGAAAATTCAAATTTTTTTAACTTGTATTTTTTATTTAAAAACTCATCCGTTTTAGTAGAAATTTCATCTTTCTTCGATAAAAATGCTACTGTTCGCTTGAAAGTTTATCTTTTCTCTGTTTGCGGATACACCTTTTTTGGTTGAAAATTTTTGTTAAACCACTTTTTTAAGAAATCATTTTTTAGGCAGTATTCGTATTTTAGTTGAAAACTTATTTTTTTTGGTTGAAGGTTAACTATTTTGCTACAAATTAGTTTTTTTGCTGAAAATTCATATTTTCTGGCTGAAAATTCCATTTTTTGCGAAAAAATTACACACGAACATTATTTATAATACATCAAATAACATTTTGTAGAAATTTTGTGAGTAAAGCTCTCTAAACATGTAATGTATAAAGACATTATTGTTTGGTTCATTAATTTTTATATGAATTTGCAGTATATAGTTGTATTAAAAATAAAAATTTAAGTAAGACTATATACGAACGAAGTTGATATGTAAATAACTATGTTATATAATATACTCAATATATTAAATATCAAACAACTTGAAGAAAAAATCCTTATTTCAAGTACTCCGCTCAAACATATTTTAATCTCCACGTCTCTGTGCGCAAGTACAGTCTATCAAGTTAAAGCGTGGGTGGCTTTACTCGCAGTCGGTAAGGTGTATCGACATGATTTTGGTGTCAAAATATTAAGAAGAGCTCCCTCTTTCA
>NC_046658.1:167409-170349 GCF_010883055.1 Belonocnema kinseyi
CACACCTTTGCCTTCACTCACCCTTCTTCCTTTACACTCGATCTCCGCACTTTCTGCCTTTTCTGCATCCACTCACCCTTATTTCCTCCACCAAAGCCAAAAGTACACCACTTGACAAAAAGAGTTCTTTCGCGATCGGTACCGGAAACGCAAGCCAAAATCGCGTTACATATTTCCAGGTACATCCAAAAAATTCACGATCTCGAAATCTTTTAAATTACCTAAAAACCTACCAAATTTTGTATTAAAATCTTTATAAATCTACATTTTCTTTTACATTTTTTGGAATCTTTACATTATTATTTTTACAGTCTTAGAAAAAAAAATTTTATTTTAAATATTGTCATAAAATTGATTTTTCAAAAAAAAAATTATTGTCAATTTTATAAGGAATCTGAATAAACTTTTTCTATATTTTGAAACCTCTCAAAATGCTTCAAAAGCTTCTAAATTTTTTATACGAATTCTTAAGAAATCTACATTTTGTTAAAAATTTGTTGACATCCTTTAAAGTTTCAAATTATTTTTTTAACTTGTTCATAACTTCTAAATATCTCTTAAATTTATTTCAATTTTTTCAAATTCATAACTATTTAATTGTTATTTATTGATCAAAATTTGCTATTGTTTAAAAATATTCCTAAATATTCTGCTGGAATTAATTTTTTTAAATAAAAAGTCATTTTGAATTTTACGAGGAATCTTAAGACAATTTTTTTACTATATTAAAACCTTTCATAATCCTTAAAAGATTCACAATTTTAATAAAAAATTAGAAGTATTTCCTCAACTTCCTCGCATTTTTTCTAAATGAATACATTTTTATCTGTTATTCACACATCCAACATTCAACATTTTCACTTATAAATAAAAATCTTTTGCAACAGAACAATAGAATTAACATTGTGACGTTCTAAGTTTGAGTTTAGTTTTCTGAAATTTTAAAGATTCTAGGCTTTCTGTTTCAAACAATTTAGTTTCGAATTGTTTAGTTTTTAATATTCTATTTGAAATAAACACTCAAACATTGCTGACTATTAAAAAAATGCTCTTTTTCTTAAATAAAAATTTTTTAAATTTGATAAGTTAAAAATGGTGTATTTTATACTGAAACAACAGAATGTTTATAAAGATACAGTCGAAAGTTTACGTTTGATTAACTACTAAGGCTTTTGAATTGCAGAAGTTCTATTTTTAACGTAAAGATCTGTAAATTGTTTAATTTTAACTGATTTAGATCGCCGCATAAAATCATTCAATTATTGTTCAATTTCGAATACACGAACTAAAGTTTAATTTAAAAAAAATCATTAATGAATTTATATTTACAGTTGATCATCTTGAAACGTTTTTGGTCAAAAAATTTCAATCGCAAAAGCTTCTAGTCTTTTATTAATTAAGACTTGAAAACTGCACTTTAAAATTCTTTAAATAGAAAGTGCACCCTAAAAAATGAAAATCTGAAATGAAAATTTGTTATGGTAAAAGATTTTATGATTACACATTGTACACTCATTAATTTGATGATTGAAAAAGTTAAAAATTACGCTTAGCATTTAAAAAAAAGTTGAAATCAAACTTATTTTAAATTGTATTATATATATATTGTGATTAAAATTCTTGATATTTCAAGTGATTAGATAGATTTTTCTTCTAAAAACTTGTCAAATTCCCGGTAAAAAAAATTTTTCCATTTTTTCATGTTTTAAAAGCAGAGTCTTTTGATTTTTAAGCCTAATTTTTTCATTTCTTCAATTTTTGGTATCAGCTTGAACTTTTGGTATCATAACAGAAAACATTTTCTTTTTATAACGAAGCTAAGAATGAAGAATCAATAAAATGATGTCCTATACATCCATGAGCGAATTCGAGATCTTGATTGGCTGCGAGAATTACATGATTGGGAATCTACATAGGCTGTCAGGCTCTCTTGCCGCATGTGGATACGACGCAATAGTGACAGCGCCAGTTTTGGGAATACAACTCCCCCACCCCCCGGGTTTGCGAAATAATACGTATAAGGCGTTATGTAAGGTTCACAGTATTGGTTATGTAAGGTCCTCAGTATAAGGTTGCCCCCCCCCCCGCCCCCCTTTGGGGTATCTGTGGATCTGCCACTGCATGCAACGGCACGTTTCTTATATTGAATATATAATATTATATAACTTATATTTCTGTTACCATTTAGGAATTTTAAGAAAGTGAAAAAATTGTTCAAGAAGGTTCAAGGAAGTCTTCTGGAAGATTTTAGTTTAATCGAAATAGTACTTAACAAACTGTTAATGTTTTAGTTTTCTGGCGCATTGGATTTTCTCCCGCGTAGACTACGGCCCAGCCGGTAAACCACTACCCTTGCGTTAGGTACAATTGTGTCTCACAGTCAGCCGAATTTTTGTAATTAAAAATACAGTGAATATAAAAATCATTCTTTATTAAGTATGCAGAAGTGGCTTTAAATGTATAAATTGATATTTTGGTTCCGTATTAAAAAAAAATTAAATATACTTTATTCTTCGTTCGATGAGATCATTAAATCGTAAACTGATTTATATATTTTAACTTTTTTTCATGGTATTTTTTAAATATATTAAGCAAGAATTAATTGATTAATTTATTATTACATACCGCATTTCTGCTACATTTAAGAACATTTCTTTCCCACAAACTTCCATGCTTCTTTCGTTTTCTACCAATAATAGGTTTTAAATTATTTTCCATTTTGTAATTTGAAAACGGCACTATATTTATATCATCGAATTTCATATAGCTATTAGGATAATTTAATCGAGCAACATTTATATATCACATGATATTTTAACGACGTGCTCTGCTATTCGGAACAGACTTAACTAAACTGATATATTTTATTTTTGGTAATGAAACAACCTAAAAGCCTATGTAAGTATACTTACAAATAGAGCTCTGGCGAAGGAACTGTTA
>NC_046658.1:170449-171994 GCF_010883055.1 Belonocnema kinseyi
ACAGACTTAACTAAACTGATATATTTTATTTTTGGTAATGAAACAACCTAAAAGCCTATGTAAGTATACTTACAAATAGAGCTCTGGCGAAGGAACTGTTAATATTAATACGTTAATAATTCGAAAAATAAAAAAGCTACAACTTTTTTTATGAGGAGAGAAAGATGCAGCATTAAATTGTTATTGTGGATATATATCTTAAAAATTATAATTCGAGACTTTATTTTCAAGTGCCCGGGGGCCTCCCCACTGCAGAAAAACAATTATATATCCCCTTTTTGCATCTAGTAAAACAAAGAGAATCTCGATGGACAAAGATTATAGATTTGAGGTACAATAGATGGTATAATATAATCAAATGATTGACGGAACCAGAATATCTGCAAAAAATAAGAAAGGAAGAAACATGGAGTGTCGTTTAACGGTTTGGAATGGGAGAAGAAGTGAGAGCATGCAGTTATTGAATGGATGAAGCTGAGAATTTCTGTAGAGGATGAGGATACGAAATGGGGTCATAAGCACATGTATTAGAGAGATGTACAGGAGAGGAAGAGGGGCAGTTGAGTTTTGATGAGTATGTAAGATGGATTTCGGATGGGAATGGACAGGGAGCCATGTGGATGAAGAGATTGGAAGAAGTAAGAAAAAATCAAGGAAGTAGGGCAGAGCCAAACGGGTTATTCTGAAAAAGGACAGTAAAATTGTTTTTAATATCGGAAACATGCATCTTTAAGGTAACATGAAACGGAAGCCCTGGAAGATCGCTCATTATAGAATTAATGCTACTATTGTTTATTCTATGTAATGCGAAAGAGTAGAATATAAGTAGTTATTAAGTTAAGCTAAGGATCGAATTTTAAATATATGTACAGGGAGCGGAGGCCCTCAAGCCCGTAAAAGCATGAGATTGAATACATACATCAAATATTTATATGAAAGAAGAAACTTATTTAATGTTTTTTAAAATTATTCTTTGAATTTAGAATAACAAAAATTGAACAAATATATTTTTGGATAAAAAATTTTGTTTGAAAATATGCAATGTATTTTTTTAAATCACAAAATACGTTCGAAAAAATAAAATTATTATTAAAAAAAAACAATAAAAAGAAAATTCGCGCAAAATCAGTCTGAATGAAATCCTGCAATGTTTGTTTCGTTCGAAGCTTAGGTTTTTTTTTAAATTTATTTTTGTATAACATTTTTATACAATTATTGTAATTTTAAATTAAAACATTAATTAAAACCTACCTCCACTGGAACCCTCAGCAACGGAGCCGAGCATTGCAGAAACGCCCCACCTTGCTATTATTTTCCCGAGAACCACTACCACTGGGACTGTCCGGTTTTTCATTCTCAACGACGAGACTTCACTCACGAAAGCTGGCGAAGCTCGGCGGCCGGGCAAGCCGCTGAGTCAACTAGGATCCAGGTCGGTAAGGCCGGTTTTGGCCTAATTTATTTTTGGACCAAAAAATCTGAAAAAATCATGGTAGTATCTTATAAGTATCCCGAGTCGATTTCACGCTAAACGGACTACCCTCC
>NC_046658.1:172094-192615 GCF_010883055.1 Belonocnema kinseyi
TTAATTGAAAGTGGCTGACGCCAATTCATTGCACAAGACTTACTTTATTCGTGTACTAATTTTGAGCACACCTTCTTTTAAATTGCTAAAGATACATCAGGTCATTGAAAAAATGGGAAAAAGAAGGAAAAATGCGAATAACTTGGTAAATATTAACATTTTGAATAAATACTTATTATTCATCTTGGAGTATACCTGTAATAGAGTACCTTTTGTCTCTTAATAATTTTCGAAAAAATCACTTGTTGTCAGTAAAAAGGGCTTTTTATTGTCATGGTATTTCTTTAATCGATGTTTTCTCCAAAGATATTAATTTTATCAAAAAATTATATACCAATGAAAATATGCATCTCTGGGAGTGGACCAACTTTTGTTTCAAACTTTTTCTTGTAAAATCAATTGCAAGAAATTTCACCTGAATGTCCGGCGACTTCGAAGCCGCCTGGCAATACTTTTGCATCTAGGTAAGTGCCTAGTAATGCGCAGGTGCTATTTCTAATGTCAGCTCCTACATGTACACCATTTTTCAACCTTATCCGAGTCACATAAGTTAACTGCCAAAAATTCGCACCATTGACAGGTCGCCGCAGGTGAACGCATCCAATCACACCTGCCAGGCATCCATTTTTACGTTCCTCATCATCAGACGAACATCTCATGTGAAAATTGGCCTTATCCGTATCACGCTCCCATTTACGTTGTGAGCCCACGGTCCATTTAGCCTGTAAGCGCTGCACTCGTTGCTTAGAGAGTCAGTCGTGACCGCCGCGTCAAACGAGTAGTTGTATTCTCTGTGTATTGAACCTCAATGTTGTTTTTATTAATAAATACTAGTTCCTGCTAAACATCGTTTATTCAGTATTATAATAAACTTTCTTATAGAAACTACAACATCGGTCGCTAACTGATTTTAATTGATTTAAATATCAAAGCGCAATTGTTGATATCGATGATAAAAACAATTCAGGAACACACTGAGTTGCATATATAAAAGTTGTGAATGCTGTCATTTATTTTGATAGTTTTGGTAACCTAAGGCCGCCCACAGATCTGATTAAATATCTAGGTATATATCATATAAAATATAATCATGATAGATATCAGGATTATAATACTTTTGTTAATGGACATTTTCCAGTTCGCACACAATTGTATAACGTAATTGGAACGTCCTAATAACGTTTTTTAGACGTACAAGTCAAAATACGTTATTTGAGCTTTTTAAAAACTGTCTGGATTTTATTTAATAGAAAAATTGGTTACAGTTATAACAATAAGGAAAAATGAGTAAAACAAGCCAGTCAGAAGCCTCTTATCAAAGCGACATCACCACAAAACGTTCAATTTCTAAGAAGATTGGGGTTGAATTGTTTGTGATGAATCAATCATTTATCATGAAATAAATGCAGATAAACAATATACATTATCTACTTTCAACAATAGTGATGAAATCAGAATAGCCATTCAAAGTAATGATAATTGTTTGCTATCCTACAAGAGTTCATCTGATGTACAAGGAAAAGTAACGAAAATTTATTGATGATCTGGTGAAGAATGCTAGTCAGAGTAGATTTTTTGAAAACGCTAGTTGGCTTGGGGTAAGTAATAATAACGATTAAATATTGATTATAAATGTAGTAAGATGTAGAAATGGCATACTTCAGACCAAGTAAAAGACCACGATATTGATGTTGAGAAGATCCTTTATTCCATCATTAAAAATTTTTCGACGTTTCGACAGTCCATTTCTCTCCTCATCAGGAAAAATCATCAATCCAATGTCATTAAAAATTGTATAAGTCCTTATATTTATGATAAAAAAGTCTAAATTCTTGATGGGTAATTCATGTTTTTTTAAGATTCTCATCTAAACCAGTTCTGTAGTGCTGATGTTATCATTTTTTATAATAACATATTTGACATAAAAAAGATCGTAGTAAATAATTATTATATTATGTCAAATATGTTATTATAAAAAATGCTAACATCAGCACTACAGAACTGTTTCAGATGAGAATCTTAAAAAACATGAATTAACCATCAAGAATTTGGACTTTTTTATTATAAATATAAGGACTTATATAATTTTTAATGATATTGGATTGATGATTTTTCCTGATGTGGAGAGCAATTGACTCTCGAAACGTCGACAAATTTTTAATAATGGAATAAAGGATCTTCTCAACATCAACATCGTGGTTTTTTACTGGGTTTGAAGTATGTCATTTCTACATATTACTACATTTATAATTAACTATTTACTCAAACGCATAACATCGCTATTTTTCCATCGATTTATTATGATTAAATATTGACTAATGCTATTGGTAATTTTTATATTTCGATACCACTTAATACCCAAGTGGGCAGAAACGTTAAAAAGTATCATTAAAAAATCTCAAAAACGTCCTAAGTCTGTTCAAATAATGTTCCATAAACATACAATGTTCCACAGATGTTTAAAAGATGTATTTTGAACATAAAACTTGTTTAAAACATTTTTTTTTGACCCAGGATAGTTTACAAAACATTCAAATAACATATTTTGACTTGTACGTCCAAGAAACATTTTTATGAGGTTCCAATTACTTCCTTAATTTTCGTGTCCATTGTGACATTATTAATTTTATCAAAGTCTTTTATATTAGTGAAACACGTTTTAATCTGTGATCATTTCTAAAATGTACATTAAGAGCAAACATTTTTAACGCATTTTTTAATTAATCAGATAAACAATGTACATAAGGTAATGAAACCCGTAAATCGACAAGTCAAAGGAAGCAATAATTAATATCAAAGCAGTTTCCTTAAATTCTTAAAGTGGAAAAATAGCATTAGCCCATTCAAAAGATCACCAGTGTTTCAATAAGGAAATTTGAGGAATTCTAACAGGGACTATCACCCACAAATTCAAAGTGTAATGCGGTGGCGAACCACCTGTTATTTATCCTTCCCCAGAACATAATATAATTAAAATAAAGTATCAGACCGCGAAAATCCGATGGCGGGCACAAGCTCAATTTAGAACCGAAGTTAAAATATAGATTGTTTTGGATAGTTTCATAAAGAATGAGAGTGGAGTTATGTTTTGCTTATTATTTACGACACACAGTCATTGTCAATTTATTAACATTTAACCTTACTCGGTCAAGCTGACCACACGTATTTACTGTCACGATACACTTGTCAACATATGAAGGCAGCCATATTGCATCGATCAGCGTTCCACATACCGGAATGCTGGTGCGACTTGCATTGATAAGTCCCAAAACTATAGATGGAAAGGTTAACACCTACCGGACTGTGATTGTGGCGGGAGAAGAGGAAAACTGGCAAAGACTGTGGAGAAGAGAGCTCAGTTTCATGTCGGCCATCGGCTAGTCCGAAAATTTTGTGTTGAGTTCACGTCAGAAATTCTAAGGAGACAAATCTATTCTTGTTGGCCCAGGCATTCGATCCAGAAAAAGACTTTGGGCTTTAAGGGTCAAAGGATAATGTGTCCTCTTAGTATTTACAGGACTTCCATTTCTTACAACAGCTTACATATATTTCTTTCAAATCTTATTATTACTATATATAATTATTTATAACTATTTACACTAAGCCTTATATCTAGTTCCTAATCTCTATTTCATGTTATAGCGCAATTTAGGACTTACTAGCAAACGAGTCAGCGAGTGAACGAAAGCTAGAGTACAAACAAGAGAGAGAGAGAGCATGAGAACGCAAGCTGATCTTAGTCTACCTATACTATTGATTAAACATTACTTACAATCTTTACGCTTCTAATCTAAGCGACTTCCGTTTCCTTTTTTCTTTCACTTTTTTATACCTCCAATTTGACATTATTTTAACATGCATTCTTTCATTCTCTCTCATTCTTTCCTTCAGCAGCCTCCAAGTCTATCATCCATTCTTCTTCTCATCCGTCCTCCCCTAAAATCTTAATCACATTCTCTTGGCAGCTTCCTTTATTTTCCATTCCTCTCCTACACCCTTCCCATGCATGCTCCCATATTTCCTCTTCCCATTCAGATATCCTACACTTTCTGTTCTATTCTTCTTCCCAATGCATCTCCTCCTTTACCTCGTTTTCCAATCTAAATCTTGCTATTCTCATCCACCTTCCCTCTGCACTCGAACTTTTCTTCGTCTTCTTCCTCTTCTCTCTCCTCCTCTCCATTTTGTTCCTTTCCCGGTGGCGTTCTATACATTTTAAGGTTTTTACGGGTAGATCCTGCTGCTATTTTGTCCTCACTACTTCCCCTCTCCGCCCTAACCCTTTTCCTATTAAAAAATTTCTCTATTGATCGAAACTCTCGGCCCTTTATCTCTCCCTTTTTACTGTTTTTTTTTGTATTTTCCCCTTTTTACCTCACGCTTCGGATTACCGAATACTTTTTCATCTGAGTTACCACTATTCATCAAATTGATGTGACTTGTGTAAACTCTTTCGCAACTGTACTACTCCACCCTGCTATCTGATCTTCTTCTGTGTTTCTTTCTACCTAATCTGCCCTGCCGCTGCAACTTATCTTCACCGGTTTCTCTACTCTGCTTCACACGCCAAACAAACTAACCTTCCAGGAAATCCGCAAACTGATTAAACACTCAAAATTTTTCTCACATTTTCAATTCAATTATCCCACGGAATCCCTCTATCCTGAGATGGACAAAATTTCGGGCTCATTTATGTAAAATAAAATCTAGAATAGTAGAGTTTTCTTTTCTATTATCATTTTACAGTTAAGCGTAAGTTTTTTCCTTTTTGAGCATCACTGGATTGGTGCCTGGCGCTCTGCTTCTAATTTTCAGGTTATTATAAATTTTCTTCGCCTACGTTGTCGCGGAAGGTTTTTTAGCGGAGCTTTTTGCATTGTGTCACACAATGCCGAAAGTGTCGTTATAAAAGATGACGCTTGAAAATGTTCAATGCTGGATTACAGCTACGACAATTTGATATTTCCAACAAAGTTTTAATTTCATATTCTAAAACTGTACAGAAAATATTTTTCGGAGAAATTGTCCTAAATTGGCTGTTCTAATGATGTTCTTCAACCTTTGTGCCCACTGGGCAGTCAGCTCGTCGAACGCAAGCACAACGGTAGAAGAGCTTGCCGCTGCTGACGAACTGCCTCGTTTCTCCAAACGCAAGTCGTTTGACTGTCTCGCGGCCGGTGGGCGCTTAGGCGTACTGTCGCACATTGAGAGTGAATGCACTTTTTTCGTTCAAATATGTCCAAACCCTTCAATTTTGGTCCAATTTTGAATTTTTCCTGAATTAAAGTTCATTAAATTCTATAGAGCTTGGTGCTTCTAACTTTCGTCTACGCCATTTGTTTATTAATAATTTTTTTACTAAACTTATGAAAAAACTGATATTTTGCACGTTACAATTTTTTACGCTTCAATAACGGATCAGCAAAACTTTATATTGTCCTTAATGAATGTTTAGGGACTCATAGAATGCAAACTAATTATTAATTGTTCTATTTATTTGTTATAAACAAATTTTATGAACTAATTGACAAGCAAAGTGGAAGACCGTCAAATATACAGCGCCGCAACAAGCTAGGCAGGTTTGAAGAACAAGAATAAAGGATTTTTAAGGGAAACTTGGGCAGATGCGAAGGACTGTAAGGGAATAAAAAAGATGTTATCGAAAGGTTATGTGTGGATGATGCAAGAAGCAAGAAAGGAAAGCGTTAAAGGGAGAGGAAAGAGCGGTGTTCAGATTGCACATTAGATTCCATCCTTTTCTTTCATCATTCTAGTAGCTTAAGCGAATTAATTCGACTACGATTCCACGACCGGTTTCTGAGTCAGTTTCTCGCTAACGGTGACCGAGTGTACTCCTGGTCTCTCTTGTAAACTACACTCAAAGTCGCGATTAATTAAACCATCAATGTAAACCATAGTACTATAAAACCAAGTGCAATACAGTGATTGATATTTTAGTAAAGTAATGTGTTCTCAATTTTCTTTCTTTTGAATCCCATACCTCTAGCCTTCTTACAAACCTTTCTCCAGCACCTAGTAATACATTTTATTTAGAGTTCTATAATTTAAATAAACTTAAAATTATAGACAGGCGGAATGATTTCAGATGTGAGAAAAGAATTGGCACTAAAAGAGAGAATATAGGGTAATAGGAATGAAAAGGATGGTAAAATGTTAAGAAAGATTAGTGGTGGAAAAGTCAAAATAGCGGTGTTTTGTGTATATAGAGGAAGAGGGAAAGAGGAAGGTTGCAGAGTAATTAAGAGTTGGATGGAGGGAAAAAAAGTAGAGTTGGTTTTGATATGACCAGGCATAATAGGAGAAACAGGATAGTATATATGTAATGGCTATGTGAAAGGAGATGAGGAAGGATAGGTCACATTTGTAGGGAAAGGAGAGACAGTGATAAACTACAACCTGGCGGAAGAAGAAATGAGGAATTTGATAAGCTGTATTGAAGTGGGTAATGAGATTGGGTCTGAGAACTTCCCGTTAATAGCTACACTGAAAGGTGGTGGCCAGAAGCGAGGCAGTTGGAGAAAGGAAAGAGGGAGAGAAAGAAACAATAAAATGGGAGTAGACTCGTTAATGGAAAGATGAAAAGGGTCGGTTTAAAAAGTAAGATATGAGATAGGTAGAAAAACAGAAAGAGAAGGGGAAAAGAGAGCCTGCTGGGACGAGCAATTTAAGGAGAGTAAAGAGAGAATGAAAGAGTGTGTAAGAAAATTGCAAATATGGGAAATGACGAAGAGGGAGTACAAAAGGAGAAAACGTGAACATGAGAGGATGCTAGAAAGTAAAAAGCAAAGGGAAAAGGAGAATACAAGAAAGCAGTAGAAAAAGCGATAAAAAAATGTAGGGTTTGGAATGTGATAAAATAAGGAAAGAGGAAATAAGAAGGGCGTGAATGAAGAAATACAATTGGTTGAGTGGACATACTATTTCAAGGGTCTAACAAAATAGAATAATAGGGGAAAATAGAAAGATAGTACAAGGAGACATGGAGGTAGGGAAAGGTCTCTTATAATTCTTTATAATTAAGATTCTTTAATGATATTCTTTAATATATTCTTCAATAAATTTTCTTTTTGTAATATAAATATCACATATCGATCAGTTTCCATAATGCGATCAATTATTGAAAATTAGTTCAATTTGCTAATTGCTGTGTCCTAATCAGCAGATCGTAACCGATTATCACCGTCGGTTTCAATGCTGGAAGGATATTAAAAATAGCCCTAACAACGTTATTATTAAAATTAACTAATAATGCAATCCTTGGAATTAAGATAGTTTCCTTCTGATTTACTGTGAACAAAAATTGGTTTTTAAGGATCCGGAGGCCTTTGAATGCGAAATAATTCGCAACTAGGAAATTCGCGTGAGATACAGCCGTCTGTGGATCTATAATCTATAATTTTTACTTGAGAACCGTTAATTTTCCAAAGATGAAATGCTTGGGATCACTCAAGTGAGATATGATTGCGCAATGTTTCTTTCTATTATAAAATTCACGACAATCGGGTTAGTCAGACTCACTTGAATTAACTAATACTATTCTTCAAATTTCTTTCAAAATAGGTGCAAAGATTCCGCACAGCGAGGTCTCCACGAAGTAGAGTGTAAAGCTGTAACGCAAATCGTTGCATGAATTAAATTAAAAGTTCAGAGCTTACAATTGAAAACTTATTCGCACAGCGAGGTTTCCATCGATTAGGATAGAGTAAAAAGCTGTCACGCAATAAATCCTCTCTTGACTCACATTTTATTTAAAGACTTTACTCTCAGAAAATCACTCAAAATTATTTACCCTTTGATTCCTAAATTAACATCCAATTCTGCACAGCGAGGTCTTCATAAAATGAAGTACAAAGCTGTCACAAAACTAAACGTCAACCTATGCATACTTAATTACCAAATTATTTTATGAATTACACTGAATTTAAAGAGAGAGAAAACCGTGTTAAATAGCCTGAAAGTTGCAAAACTGTTCAAATTTAGGATTGCTTTTAGTTTCCCATAAATCACTGTTATTGGTAACGTTTCTCTTAGCTTGATCTCCTCTGAACGCAGACAGGAAACCAAACGTCGCTCACCCTTTGAGCTCCAAAAAGGAATAGCACTCCCAAATCTTTCGACTGACTTCGGAACCCGCGCGGACCCACGTTATCCCTACTATTTCGTAATAGCCTGCGCGAAATTATTGATCGTTCTAAATTCGCGCAATCATCTTTAAGTGCGAGTAGATACTTGTATTCAAAATTCATCGTTGAGTCAGAAGCGTATGAGCTTAGGATTTGTGACGTTTTCTGGAAACTTTCATTTTGCTTTCATCAAAATAATCTATAATTTTTGCGTTAATACTGACCGTCTCAGTGTGAGTAAAGTAATGGGCCAAGTATCGAGTATAGGAAAGAAAAGGTTCAAGGACGATTGAAGAACGAGAGTCCGGTTGTTTGATGCGTTGGTTTAAGCGGTGTTCTGTTATGGAGTGGAAATCTGGGGATGGAAGGAACATAGGAAAATAGAGAGCATACATGAGCGATTTCTGAGGTGAGTAATGAGGGTTAGCTGAAGTAGCCAAGGATACATGTTAAGAGAAGAGTTAGGAAGGGAACAATTGGTTACCAGATGGGAGGAAGGAAGGAGAAAAATGAGAAGTTGACGCAACCAGAATATCTGCTAAAACTTAAAAATGAAGACAAATGGAGTAAGGTAATATGGTTTAGAATGGGAGAAGGAATAGGAGCTTGTAGATATTGGATGGATGAAGAGGAGAATCCATGTAGAGTATGTGGTAACGAATTGGAGTTATGGGCACATGTTTTAGAGCGGTGCGCAGGAGAGAAAGAGGGGCAGTTAAGTGTGGATGAGTGTGGATGAGGTAAGAGGAGACGGAAGCCCTGGAAGATCGCTCATTGCCAGAATTATTAGTATTATTTTTTGTTAATATTATTTTATTTTCAAGTCAGGCGAAACATTAGATGATAAGAAGCTGATAACTTAGATTAAAGATGAAATGTAAATTTTATGTACAGGGAGCGGCGGCCCACAAACCCGTAAAACGAAGAGATTCAATATACATACATACATTCATACATACATACATACATACATATATACACACATACATACATACATACATACATACATACATACATACATGTACAAAGTGACAAATAGTCGTATTATCGGTACAAAAAAATTTGTTCCTAAAAGTGCTTCATATTAATGTAGGAATGACATTTAAATACAAAATTAATTCAAAAGCTTATATTAAACATTTTTATAAATTTTTATAAATTTGTATAAGCAAATTAGGTGAAATATTGAAAATTGTAGCCCTTCCGCATATAATTTTTTGTTTGCACTGGGAATGTTTTAAGCTATTGGGCGAATGACTGCTCGTCATAAAATATTAGTATTATGATTCTTCTCAATCTATTGCAATAAAAACCCAACTTTTTCCAAGTTAAACTGCCAACATTTGGAAGTTGTTTATTTAAATTGTTTATAAGCATGTAAGTTGTAATAGTTTACTATATATTGTCAAAGATACATTTTTATAGGAATATTCCAAGCCATTTCAAATAATAAAGAAAATTAAAATTGGATAAAACTGTAAATTTGAATATTTTGTCACGAGAATTATTAATAAAAATGTATTTCAAATATAAAATGTTTTTAGATCTATTTGGTCCGAATTTTTTTGTGACTCTCAGTCATTTGTCTAACAGCTTTGAACATTTCCAGTGCAAACAAAAAGTGTTCAATGCGAATGGGCCAAAAATTTGAATTTGTTTATATAAATTATTTATCACATATTCTACATATTCGACCCAATCCAAATCTTGCTATTCTAGCTTACCTTTACTCTGCCCATCCCTTTTTTAAATACTTTAGTGCTTTTTCCTTTTTTATCAGCTTACACCATTTAATGTATTTTGATTCCTCAATCATCCCCCATCTTTCTATTATTGCTCTTCCCGCTTCTTTTTTAAACTCTTCATAGTGAACTCCAGTCATATCTTATATGTCTCTAGCATTAGAGCACTCCCTACTTTCTTCTTCCCATCTCTTTAATTATATCGCCTTCCCTCTCCTCTCTTCTACCTTCATCAATTACAATTACTTTTTTGCTAGAAAAGTACTAAGAAAGCACTCAAAAGTGGTTATGACAAGATATTATTATAAACAATTAGTCAAAAACTATTTTTTACTTAAAAGAAATACACATCACAGTTTTAATCAATTATAATTATTTATTTTTAACACAAAAGTACTCCATAAGTACTCAAAAGTGGTTATGAAAAGATTTTATTATAAAAAATTAATAAGAAAACATATTTTTTCATTGATAAAAAGTTGTGTTATGCATTTTAAATCAATTAAAATCACTTTTTGGCCACGAAAATAAATAAAAGGAGGCCAAAAAGCAATCATAAGTGGCGACAGAAAGTTTTGTTAGAAACAGTTAATTATTTATTAATGGCGAAAGACGTACTATACATGCTAAATGTATTGTGTACACTTATTTGAGACAAAATTTTCGAAATACAACCATCTTTCTACATCACGGGACCCTCAGGTGCCTCTATGCAGAAAGAGTGCACCTCCAAGGTGATATCTCGCGACCTATTCGGGTTAGGACGCTTTTTTTCGACCTCACGTCAAATTAACCCCGCTTTCATTTAATCTCAAATAATTTTGTCGTGGGATGCACAGAAAACGAAATATTTTCAAACAGAAAATCTCTATTTTAGTCAAAAATGCAAACAAAAAATCAATTTTTGAAACCTTGTACTTCCCAAAGTAATACGTCTAAAATATATTTTTTAGATATATGCAGATTTTTGTAGGCTATATCTAATCCTCTGGCATCATTAATGCAAACTAAAACGAACACGATTTATTTTCAAAAAACTGAACACCACTTTTTTGCCCGTAAAAACAGGAAAAATTGGGAAACCTTCAGGAGTCATAATGTATGACCTATTAGAGGTAGGACATTGTTCTTTTTTTTTAATTACAGAGAATTGAGTCAACTTTCACTCACCTGTGGAACAATTCCCCGTGGAGTAATTAGGTGCAAAGGTACACAGTGTTTTTTGAAACTTAGTGATTTTTCGCTAAAAATCCAAAAAAATGGGTATTTTTTTATGTATTATTACTCGAAACCTATGAAGGATAGCAATTGATCTGTTCTAGCATTTTGAATATGTCAAAAAGGACACATGAATGGAACTTTCTTATTGAAAACATTAGAAGTAAGATTTTTTCGGGATTCAAACTACTAGATGCCCAGACTATTTCCGTTCTAATACTTAATTTATCCCTTTGCGCTTCTTCTCCCACCATATATCCTGGCGTCCTCCAGTCTACTAATTTTTTTTAACCGGCTTTAACCTATTCCTCATATCTGTTTTATTACCACTGCTGCTTTCTTCCTTTCTTTTGTATGAGCTGTATGATCTCCATTCGTTTGCAAGATATATCCCAAATGTTTAAACTCTTTTAATTTTTCTAACTTTATTTCCTTTCATCTTCATATCCATTATTTCTATCTTCTCCCTCCTTTTGCAAACCTTATTATCTTTGACTTTTCAACATTTAAATTGAGCTTTTTCCCATCTAAGTATTTTTCTAATTCTGTAATTAAGCATGACATCCCTTTTTCATCCTCCGCCACCGACACTGTATGGTCTGCGTATACCAAAGCATATATCTTTTCCTTCACTATCCTAACTCCTCCCCAACCTTCTCCTCATTTGTTCTTCCAAGTCTGATATTA
Organism: Belonocnema kinseyi; assembly: GCF_010883055.1. NCBI lineage: Eukaryota > Metazoa > Arthropoda > Insecta > Hymenoptera > Cynipidae > Belonocnema > Belonocnema kinseyi. The sequence continues at coordinate 183,886 of NC_046658.1, forward strand.
ATACTATTAATTCCTCTCTAGTAAACTTTTTCACCATTAGTTTTTCTATTTCGCCTCGGTATCATGAGTCAAGCGCCGCCTTTAAGTCCACGAACTTTGTCGTCATTGCCACTTTTCCATTTAATCCTTTTGTTTACTAGATAATCCAGAACATATACTATATGTTGTGAGTAATTTCTTCAAGGGAAGAAAGGATTTATTTTAGTCAACCGTTCATTTTTATATAGCTTTTATTTTTAAATCAAATCAAAGTGTCGACACATAACGCCGACGTTTCGACACGGCTTTGTGTCTTTCTCAAGGCTGCAAAATACATAATATTTGTTGTTGTATATTTAAAACGAAAATTATTATTTAGAAGTGATATTTGGATCTGAAATATAGCTGAATACCTAAATACCTGTATGATGTAGAATACAATTATTTTTGATGAAGTAAAGTTGTAGAGGTATAAATTGTCATTGTTGATAAAAGTCCAAATAACGTCGAAAGTTTAAAACTTCTGTTTATAACATCATGCGCAAAAGAAGCAGAGGCTAAAATACTTAGGGTTCTACATTTTAAAACAAAAACGAAGACAGAAAAAACGTACAAACAAAACTTTTTTTTTAATTGGTAATTTGTTTGCGATGGAGCTGATGAAACACAGATGATTCGTGAAAACAGAAGCCAAGATTAGGAACTTAAAATATATAGAAATTAAACAGAAACAAATTCTCAGGTAAGATTTAACGTAATGATCGTAGTACATCTATTGAGCGACGGCACAAAGTTTTAAAAAATAGGTAAAAATATTAATTTAAAATGCACTGGTAATAGTTATTAATATGCCATCTTTCAGATTGTAAATTAACACAAATGTCAAAATATTTTTTTATAAAAATTGATTCGAGAAATTTACGTTTGTAAGAGATATTTTCTCTCGCTAAAATTTTTATGTTGTAATTAAAATCGAAAAAGTGGTTACAATTCCAAACGTGTTGCGAAAGACCAGTTTTATTGTTACCGATTTCACAATCTCTTTTGTGCTCAGATATTCATATCTTTAATCTTCTGCTGTTGAAGACCGTCCTTATAGAAATAAACACTTCGTCTGTTGGTATTTTTGTTAAATTCATATAACTTGTTAATTTTCATTCTACACGAGAAACGTCTAAATCTAACGGTATGCTGTCAAACATTGATACCACATCTAGCTAAACCATCAAGGGACCTTTAATTATTTTTACATCCCTGATTTTATCTTTTAATTTCCAACTATCTTTAATGAAAGAATTTATTGCTGATAATGTAGGTTTAAAAACTGTAGCTAAGTAAGGTGCTAATTTATAGGTTGGTGATCCAATATAGGAAACAATATGTCTCCATTTTAAAGTTGGTTTATGAATCGTAGGAAGCGCATAAGCTTTGGCTTCCAATAGACAAAACATTTCAGAACGTAATTGGAACGTCCTTAAACGTTTCTTGGACGTACAAGTCAAAAGACGTCCTTTAAACTTTCTAAAAACTATCCTAAGTCAGACTAAATAAGGTTCTAAAATAGTCTTATGTTCGAAATACGTCTTTAAAACGTCTCTGGAACATTGTATGCTTATGGAACGTTATATGGACTGACTTAGGATATTTTGAAGCCGTTCTAAAGATGTTCTTCAACGCATGTGTCCACTGGGCTATTATTGATCCACGCATTTTTAGCGATATGACATTTGATGTCATTTTGACATCTGCAATTTGAGATTGCAGAAAGCATCGTATTGGGTTATAAATATGGAATGCCTTATAGTTCAGAAAAAATCCTGTTAATAATATTATAACTTCTTTAGAAAATTGTATTCAATCTTTTGATAAAAACAATAAACAAAAAATACGTAAAAAAGTAACCAAACTAATAGCAAATCATAATGAAAACAACAAATTTACAAATTTTAATTTAAGTGAAAAAATATGATTTTCAGAGAAAAAACAAAGATTTAATTTTTTAAAGGCCGGTAAGAGCAGTATAACGACTGCTGTAAATAGAACCGATAATAATACTAGTATTTCATTCTTGTTGAAGAATACATCTCTCTACAAAAAAGTGAACACAACTTTGGTTCCTTTCATAGAATCAAATGTTAATGATATTGCTAAGAGTTTGAAAAACAAATCTCACATTAACGATCAAATGTCAGATCGTTTAAAAACACGTGGATCAATAATAGGCAAAGCTTATGCGCTTCCTAAGATTCATAAGCCAACTTTAAAATTGAGACTTATTGTTTCCTCTATTGGATCACCAACCTATAAATTAGCATCTTACTTAGCTACAGGTTTTCAACCTACATTATCAGCAACAAATTCTTTTATTAAAGACAGATGGCAATTTAAAGATAAAATCAGGGATGTAAAAATACGTAAAGGTTACTCGATGGTTTCGCTAGATGTGGTATCAATGTTTGACAGCATATCGTTAGATTTAGCCGTAACTTGTGTAAAACGGAAATTAACAAGTGATATGAATTTAACAAAAATAACAATAGACGAAGTGTTCATTTCTGTAAGAACGGTCTTTTACAACAATGTCTTTTCCTTTAACAATAATTTTTATAAACAAGTATCTGGTTGTCCAATGGGATCTCAATTGTCACCAATAATATCAAACATAGCTCTTGAATTTGTGGAAAAAAAGCTTTATCCAAATTAAATTTTAAACCGGGGTTTTTTTTTATAAAAGGTTTGTCGATGATGTTTTTACTATAATTCCGAATGAAAAAATAAACGAGTTTCTTAAAATTTTCAATAGCATCGAAAAATCTATTCAATTCACCTTTGAAGTTGAGAAAAACAATATTTTGAATTTTTTAGATCAATCTATCATTAAAACGGAAAATGAATTTTTCATTACGAATTTTGTTTAAAAACTTGGAATTGTAACCACTTTTTCGATTTTAATTACAACAACATACAAATTTTAGCGAGAGAAAATATCTCTTTCAAACGTAAATTTCTCGAATAAAAAAAATATAAATTTTGACATCTGTGTTAATTTACAATCTGGAAGATGGCATATTAATCATTATTGCCAGTGCATTTTAAATTAATACTTTTTCCTATTTTGAATTTGGAACTTCTTGCCGTTGCTCAATAGATGTACTACGATCGTTACGTTAAATCTTACCTAAGAGTTTGTTTCTGTTTAATTTCTACACTGTTAGAAAAATCTGTATGAGGTTTAATATACATGTGTGTGAAGCAAATATGCACTACCGCTACTGAAATTTAACATACATTGGTGTAGTGAATTTAATATACAGGTCAGTATAGCAATGTGCGTGAAAACTCAACCCTTCATTTCTTTAAATCTTGTCAAATATTCTCAATAAAATTAATAAACTAGAATTCGTAGACTCAGTTGTTATTTATGATGAAATTGCAATGTACGGTTAAAATTTTTCCTAATTTTGCTCTAAATGGTTAAAATTTAAGGGAAATACAATTAATTGTAGGTTAAGTCTGTTATTTATTTGCTTAATTGAATTTTTCAACTTGTAATCCAATTTTATTTTTGGTTAACAGGAAGAACGTATCATTTTTTATTATTTAGAATCGAAAATTACAGCTAAACTTATTTTAAATTTGTGAAAAATGAAATTATATGATTTTCCTTGTAAGTGATTAACATGAATGTATATGCAATTTAATATACGCGCTCTTAATGGCGATTTCATATACTTCGTATATAAATTTTAACACACATGGGTATATTAAAGTTAATATTATTTTTAACAGTGTATATATTCTAAGTTCCTATCCTTGAATTCTGTTTTCACGAACCATCCGTGTTTCATTATGGCCGTCGCGAACAAATTAACAATTTAAAAAAAAGTTTTGTTTATCTGTCTTCGTTTTTATTTTAAAATGTAGAACCCTAAGTATTTTAACCTCCGCTTATTTTGCGCATTAGGTTATAAACAGAAATTTTAAAGTTTTGACGTTACTTGGACTTTTATCAATAATGACAGTTTGTACCTCTCCAATTTTACTTTATCAATAATAATTTTAATCCACATCATACAGGTATTTAGGTATTCAGTTATGTCATCACTTCCCTTTTATGTTCCCAATTCTTTAGGTACACAATTACCATTATCTCCCCTCTTCAATCTTCCCTTCCTACACTTCTCACTTCCTCTATCTCTACCTCAGCATCAATCCCTTTCATTACTTCTCCCACTCCTTCCTTCAGCTCCTTTCCCTTTTATCGTATATCCTTTCTCACTACGTTTTCTTCTTTATTCGCTCTATTTCTTTTCCATTCTTTGTTTTATTTTTCTCAGCCTTTCCTTTTTCGTATTTCGACCCTCGCCCCCACCAAAATCTCGGTTCGAGCTTTCTATTTTCTTTATCCTGCCTTGCATCTCCCCTACCTTTTTATTATTATCTTCCTGGTTTTCTAGTGTTTGTTCAAATGACTGCATCCTCTTCTCTAACTGTTCCCTAACTTTTTCCTATTTCTTTATTTCTTTCCTAAGTTCAAGAAATTCCCTCCTAATTTCTTTCCTTATTTTCTCTCCCCTTTTTTCCTGCCTTCCCTGATAAATCTCCATTATATCTATCATAACTTCACGAATTTCTTTCAGTTTTTTCTCTTTCATTGGATCTTGATTTTTATCTGCGTTCCCTTCAGTCGCATTACTATTCTCATCCTTCTCTAAAAAGCTCTGCTTTTTCAGTGGGTATCTAAACATTTTTGAATATTTCAAACTTGAACCTATATCGTCCTTCTCTCCACTGCTTTATCTCTCCCCTCTCTTGCTTTTAATAAAAGTCTTAATCGACCCACTCTTTCTGCTTCTAATCTCTCCTTTTCCATAGTTTTCCTGCACTTCCACCTTGCCTTCATTTCTTTGATCTCCCCTTTCGGTGCACTAAAAACTTCCGGCTCTAAATCCCTTTTTTCCACGATTTGACTCGCTCTGCTAACCATGAATCCAATTCAAATGCTCCAGCCTCTTTAAATATAATGTCAAGACTAGTATAATGATTTTAAACGAATATATATTTGAGAATATATATTAGCATCATACTCATTTTACGAAAGGGGTAATAAATTTTGACAGCAGGATGGATAATTTAGATTTTACTTCTGAACTGTCGACATAGAGTCACCGTTTTGGCAATACAATAAACCAATTTGAAAAGTGTCTCGGAAATGTTAGGTTTTTATATAGGACTCTATGACAGAACTGCTTATAAAAAAGTCACGCCTCGACTCTTTCGTGCTCGATGACTTTTCATACTAATTACGCAATTCATAGTTTTATTTAGAAGGTTAAGGAGAAATATATCATTTTAGAGCAGGGATTGAGACTAGAAGAATCTGGTACACAATGGCGGCTCGTTCATTCGTTTTATCGAGGAAGTAAATCAATGCCTGTGCAGATAAAGTTCAAAATGACAGAATAATAAAATATTTGTTCATTGGTTCACTTTGAAAATCTGCAGTTTTGTTATTTTAAAGAACCTTAAATTGAATTTTATTATTTTTATTCAGGAAGATTTTCAGACAAGGGTTCAGAAGAATTATTTGTATCGCTCGCGAGTTACGCCCAGGAATGCCTCATGGCATCATAGCCTAGTTCTGAAACGGCTGGACGCGTCGTGACAAAACCTGGCGCCTACTGTATTGATACCCAAGTCATTATTATGCTTGAGTTTCACGAAAATTTTGAGACCAATAAAAAACCTTGGGCGCTGCCGGGTTAACTATTTCAAAATCAGAATTTTAATATTTGAACTTTTTGCGCCTTAATTGAGTTCCATTCATTATATGGTGTCAGAAGTGGGATTCCATAAACTCGTCGCAGCGGAATCCCCTGGAAAAAGTGACAGGTGTTAAAGTCATTTTTTTTTTAGCAGTGAGTGATAACTGAATTAAGCTAGTGAAAGTGTACAGAGGAAAGAAGATTCCTAAGTTCCCCGCTCGCCAAGCCATTTTGAAATTAACGCATAAAATTTTAAAATTCACTGATGAAATTTAAAAAAAATTGTACATCCAGAAAATTACAAAATGCACTCAGGAGAACCAGAGAATTTTTGCACATTTTGGACCAGAGTCAATAAAAAGGTCTAAAAGCAGGAGAAGATAGGAAATGTCATGAAGAACACACGTGAGAACTGGGGTTACCGAAAGAGGACGAAGAATGACAAATTGAATACTCAGATCACCGGAAGAAGACAAGTGAAAGTTGCAACACCCCCTCAAGGTTTTTGTACATGTTTCTGGACCTGGAGGCAGAGGGTGCAGTCAAAAGGTACCGGGGTCGCAGTCAATAATTTGAAGAGTCCTGTATCGAGTGGGCACAACATTTTAGAACGTAATTTGAACGTCCCAATAACATTCAAAGGATACTGGATACTAATAAAGATTATGACTCATTAAAATGCTTATTGTGCAATTTTTGTTGCCTTAAACCCGGGTCGGGTCGCATGAGACCCCACCTTACCTTGTATATCTTTTCAAACCACCGTACCAGTAGAGGGTTAATGGCCATGAGAAAACTCCGGGTGCGGGTGGCAGTGAGATGAGCGCATGGACCTACCCTTTTCTCCCAGGTTACAGAAGTGCGATAAGGCAACGAAGTTTTGGCACCTCCGGAAGAAAGCGCTTGACTGAAAGGAAAGCTAAAGGAAAGGGGAGAGAGATGGCCAGTTTTGGCGTCGGCTCTGCCATTCTGAGTCGGGAAGGAACCGTTTATTGTGATGCCCGGTCCCTGTGGGAGGTGTACTCGATGGAGAAGGCACAATCCCCGGGAATTAGGTTACGTTCTATGGGTACCTCCCTTCCAGAGGGGTATTTGGTGGACCAGCTGGCACGTGGAAGATGAGAACGTACCCGCAGAGCTTTTGATAGACCACGAGAGTATGAAAGGAGGTTGCGTCCTATGGGCACCTGCCATCAAGAGTAAAAAAGATTTTTACGAGAGGAACACTGTTGAGTGTTTAGTTCTAGATTTTGATCATGACGTTTTAAGTGAAAATGAGACAGAAAAGTTCAACGGAATTTTTTGAAATTTTCTGAAAAGTAAAGTGAGACAAATAACGAAGACGTAAAACTTAAAAACAATCTAATGAAAGCGCTTCCCCAGAGGCAACACAAATTTTCCATGAAAGTTTGAAACATTGTAATTCGATACGTACTCCATTATTTCAGTTGAGTCGAGATCAAATATGGATGAGAGATGACATTATCCTAAATTGTGTGTCATGTGATTGGGTACTTACTACATCCCTGGTTAAGGAATTACTGGAAAATTCTATAAAATTGTAAAACCTGAAAGAAACAGAAGCCGAAATTGGTTATGTGACATAAAAAATTCATTATAAGCGTTTAGTTTATAATTTTTTTATTTAAGAGAAATTTGATTCTAAGGTTTTTTTTAAAGAATATAAAGACTGCGTTGATAACACTAAGAGCGGCTATTGAAATATGGAGCGAAGGAACTACATGAATGGGCGCTGATAATGTGTAATCGAATATGGAAAGGAGAGGGGTGGCCAGAGTTGTGAAAAGAAGGAGTAGTTATATCAATAGTAAGGAATGGGCGTAATGGGCAACATATATGTTTTGAACCATCTAGTAAATAAGAGGATTCAAAAGGAAAAAGGGGCACTGATAGAAAGGTTCGTGGACTTGAAGGTGGCGTTTGACTCATTAGACCGAGGTGAGATAGAAAATATATAAACACTAGGCTACGCAGACGACACAGTATTGATAGCAGAGGATGAAGAAGGAATGGCGGGCTTAATTACACGATTAGAGAAATACTTAGATGGGAAAAATTTAAGGGTAGAAAAGACAAAGGTAATGAGGTTTAGAAAAGGAGGGGGGAGGAACAAAAAATGAACAGGGAGATGGAAGGGAATCAAGTTAGTAGAAGTAAAAGAGTTCAAATATTTCGTATATATCTTGCAAACGAATGGAGATCATAGAGCTCATATAAGGGAAAGGTTAAAAAAAGTAGCAGGAATAATGAAACAGATATGGGGGATAGAAAAAAGAAGGATAAACAAAATTGGAGAAGGAGAATATGGTTATTTAATACGCTATTATGGATGATATTAGATTATGGAGGAGGGATATGGGGGTGGAAAGAAAGGAAAGATATTGAAAGTTGACAAGAAAGATATATGAGGTATTATTAGAGCGAGAAAGAGGGCATGAAAATTTGAGACGAAGCTGAGGGAGGTCAAGGGCGAAGAGTTGACGAGAAAGTATTTGATGGAGGTAAAAGAGAGGAGAGGGAAGGGGATTGAATTAACGAGCTGGGAAAAAGAAAGGAGGGAGTTCTTTAATGTTAGAGACATAGAAGACGGGACTTGAGTAAACTATGAAGATTTGGAAAAAAGGGAGAGAGAAAGGCAAATAATAGAAAGATGGGGGTAAGGGAGGAGATATATTGGGAAAAAGAAGAGAACAGAAAGTGCAGAATATGTGAATGGCAGGAGGAAACATCATGTATGGGAAGGATGTAGGAGAGAATTGGAAGATGAAGGAGGCTGGCAAGAGTATCTTCTTATGATTCTAGGGGAGGATGGATTAAGAGAAGAATGCATGAAGGAGGTGAAGGGTGCTAGAGGAGCGAATGAGAGCGGGTGCTAATCTGAAAAATTGCACCCGCTTCCAGCGAAATCGCGGTCAAATTTCAGCCATAACCACGTCTCACAACCGTGAGATAGGTGGTTACAGTC
>NC_046658.1:192715-200197 GCF_010883055.1 Belonocnema kinseyi
ATCTTAAGTCTTCCGTTCCGCGACTGTACATCTCACTCCGTCAAGGGGGTCGCGGAATATTGAGTCTTGAATGTCTTCACAACAGGATTATTCTGGGTACAGTATATAGAGTTGCAAATGGAAGAGTCCCTCTTCTTAAAATGGCCAGGAATCACGAAGAAGTGCGCAAAGGAACATTTCTGTACAAAGCAGCGGAGGAGGCTGCTGAAACACTCGCACTTGACTTCAGTATTAGGGGTGAGCAAAATGCATCAAATCTTATCTATCTGGAGTACTCACTCCTGAAAACCCTGATCAAGAAAGCAAAAGAGAAAAACTTTCATGAACAGCTCCTCGATAAGAGGATGCACGGTATCTTCCACATAAATGTGAAGGATCAGTCAATGTCTTGTGAGCTAACGTTTGCTTTCCTTAAATCGCCCGGATTGAAGTCTGGTACAGAGGGTTTCATTTTTGCATGCCAAGACGGTGTCATTTTCACCTTAACATACCGTCGCCACATTTTGAGCCAAGACATTCCCGATGATAGCTGCAGGGCGTGCCATGCACACCCCGAGCATTTAGCTCACATACTATCTGTTAGTCCAACTCACGCGGGAACGACCTACATTCAAAGGTACAATGCGGCACCAGGAGTGCTTTATTACCATCTCTGTCACTCCTACGGCATTCACCTTAATATCGCTCCTCTAAATGCTCCTAGGAAAATTGAGTCAATTTTGAGAATGGGAAGTGCCGCATATACTGGAACTTTATATTCTCGACAATTGTTTCTATTGCTCACTCGAGGCCTGACATGGTTCTTCTTGACTTCGAAAGCGAACCATGTTCGTTATCGAATTTTCGGCACCAGCTGACAAAAACATCATAACCAAGGAGAATGAAAAGAAAGAGAGGTATCGAGGCTTTTGCTGGATCGTCGTATTGATTCCTTTACAGACTGTAACCACCTATCTCAAGGTTGTGAGACGTGGTTGTGGCTTAAATTTTACCGCGATTTCGCTGGAAGCGGGTGCAATTTTTTAGATTAGTACCCGCTCCTTTCGAAATCTTGCGGTTGTCCTTATGACAAATTTTTAATTATATATTAAAGGAAAAATTGTGAGGAATGGAAGTCCTGCGAACCCTTAAGGGACACATTATAAGTAAAGAAGAATTTAAATTAAAGTTAAATTAAATTTAAATTAAATTGTCCATTACTCGTGGGAATAAAATGGGAAATAAAAGTACAAGACAAAAAAGAGGAGTTTGGAGAAAAAAAGGCAAAAGCCAATAGAAAAAACATCAAAACTCTCTAGCGAAGAATTAGGAGAGAGGAGGAACAAAAGACGACTGTATATAAAAAATTATAGAGCTTGAAAGTCACAGGCAGATAGAGCTCTTGTGCAGCATATGTGGCAGCATAATGCGGAATCCAGAAGATCATGGAAAGCGAGTATGCCGAGCTTTATGCAGACGATTGACACGTTTTGTAACAAGATTTGTAAAGTTTGCACTAAACGATGCTATCCAACTCAGATTTCCAAATGAACTATAAAGACTAACACAGCACCATATTTTCCTAATGAACGTAAGCAAAGAAATTCTTTGGTCGTTTAAAAATGTTGCAAGACTCATTTAAGTTCAAAGAAAACGGGCATTATACATCAGCAACTTGCCCTAAACCTAGGACTCCTGAGAAAATGGATTCCGTTCTATAGATGCATTCCCATGCTCGTCTTAGAAAGCGGAGATCACATCTTATACGGGGATGTTACTATTCAAACGGATTATTACATCCGGGCCAACCGACCTGACATCGTGATGCGACAAGAAAAGGGTGAAACAGTCTACATCATCAACGTTGCTTGTCCACTTAACCGAATTTTGAAGTCAAACTATACAATCAAGATCCAGTAGTACAGGGAGTTAAATCAAGAAATAAAGACCATATGGTGGAATGTTAATCATGCATCTATTGATCCCATTGTGATTTCGGTTACAGGTAATGTGCACTCATTATGCACTAAACATCTTAAACATTTAGGAGTCATTAGGGTATTGAAAGCAGCGCAGATGGCGGTTTTATTAAACACCTGTCGCTTTGTAATCTCATCAGTCACTTGTCTTAGTCCTTGGCTATGATATATAACCGGGTTCATCGAAATAAAAGTTTAATAGAATAATAATTACGGTATTCACAACGTTCTTAGAATTAATAGAATTCAAAAATTTCACGAAATTTATGGAAATCAAGGAATTCATGAAATTGAAGGAATTCACTAAACTTATTTGGTCTGACTAAGGACAGTTTTTAAAACGTTCAAGGACGTATTTTAACTTGTACGTCCAAGAAACATTTTTAGGACACTCTAATTACGTTCTAAAATGTTTTGCCCACTAGGGAGCTCGCGTATACGACGCCTAATGGTTTAGTGGTAAGTGGATGGGTTGCTTTTCATAGACGTTCTCCACTACTCAAAGTCTGGTTTGCAGACTCTGCTAAAGTCACCCATCCTGTAAAATTCAGCTTTGACGCAGTAGGTCACTTTCTTCGCGGTCGGTCACATATGCATAATTGTTATAGACATTATTATTTTTGTTATCGCTCTTGTGAGAATACTATGTTTCCGACCATACTCTATTTTGCCATCGAACTCGTGTAAAGTAAATATTTTAAGATTTACCAAATTTAACAATCAAAATTTTCTTTGTGCAGGTTTATATTTTTATTTTGCTGTGCAATCAATTGCCGTTGTGTTCCACAGGTTCCAGATGGCGAGTAAAAAAACTGACTTATAAAATAAGCAAATATCCAAGACTACTAGACAAAGGAGGAGTTGACAAGGAAATCGCAAAGGCTTTCTCCGTCTGGTCAGACTACACGGACTTAACATTTACACCCAAAAAATCAGGCCAAGTAAGTTTTAAAACAGCCCTGTATAAAAATTTTAACAATGGAAATCAGTTGATTTTAATCAGACATTTTAAATCACTTCACAAGATCAAACACGTCTAAACACAACTATTGGGTGTAACAGGCACGCTAGCAAATATACGAAATTGCTCTCCTCTGGAGGGTACACAGAGACGACCCCGTCAGAACGAGGGTCGAAGCCCATTTGAAAGAAGTTGAAGAAATTGGCGATTTTAATGTTGCGCGTGATTCTGAATTTCATGCATGCGTCGATTTTGAGGTTATATTTTTTCAGGTATATATAATATGGATATTCTTACTATTATATATATATATATTATTCTTGCTAATATTATCCCATTGGGCACGAAATTCAAGTACCTGATTGGAACGTCCTAAAAAGTTTTTTATCAATTTAATTAATTCATTGATATTAAATTCTAATAATATCTAATATAATTGTTGAAACAAAAAATTTGTGAAAAATGATTATTTCCGAAAATTTAAATATCACAAAATAAAATGAAGAAAATGTTTATTAACCAAATTAAAATATTTTGAAATCAAGAGTCAAATAAACTAATATTCAGGATTGTCAAATTTACTTTACTGCATAATTACCCAAATTTTATAACCCGAATGATCAAAAGCCCAAGATATCCGAAACGAGTAAATTCTCGAAATTATAGAATTTTCGAATTCGCAAAAAAAATTATTTTCAATACGTTTGTCAGCATAATGATTTCACAGGTATATCTGTGTAGATTAAAACTTTAAAGAACTTCCTAAATTTTAATATCTGCAGTACCCCGAAAAAAAGAATCCATTGAAAAGACGACTATGTGAATTGCGCATCTATTACTTGCAGATTCAGAAAGTTAAAACAGAATTGGTTTGCGACCATGTGAATTGGTCATTTTCTCATGCAACTTCGAAGCTGCCATGTACTGCAATGACCATTTCAAGCAAGGTTATATTGAATCGGTTTCCTTCTTTTTAAATGAGACCGACTTTTTTGTGGTTAAGCTGCCATATTTCACACGATTTTTAAAACTTATAAATTATCGAAAGATTAAAAGAAATCATGCGCAGGTCTACTAGATTCTTTTTTCTAATTAATATAAGTTAGTGAACAAAATTATAACGACTAAAAGTGTTTTAAAAACAAATCGTCAGCAGTTTATAATTCCAAGTGAGAAATACGCAATTCAAATGTTTTGAAACCCATTCAACAGAAGTGAATGGATTTTTGTTTCCTGGATGCATGATATAAAAGAAAATATTATTCCAACAGATGAAACAATATTAAATTCAACTAATTTTTGTCGATAATTTACAATTTTGGTAATTGGAAATTTCGAAAACTTACAACTTCGGGGATTACAAAATTCAGATTCTACAATGTCAGAAATTTTAAATTTCCTGATTTTTCTATTTAGTTCAGCGAGGACGAAATTCACAGGATCTCCTTCGTATTACTATTAATATAAAAAATCACACGGGAAAAATTAAAGTTGGCCTTTTCAGATTTCACTTGAGTTCGTGAAAAAAATAATTGATGAAACACAAAAAAATATTTCTCTCATATTTTGAATAGGAAAATAATATATTACGGCTTTTAGACCTAATAATATAAAACTTAAGTTTTATCATATTTGTTTAGTCAAATCGAAATGCACAAATAAAATTTATATGGTGTACTACAATCATTATTTTTCCACACAGATAAAGCTAGTCACTGAATCTTATATTTTAATTTTATTTACAGTGAATATTTTTTCTGTAAATCATTTTCCTATTTCTCTTAATCGACTTAGTAAAATTTAACGAAAACATTTATTTAAACTATTTTTTCTTATTAAATCATTTTATAACTTATAAGTTCTAAAAATATTCAAATTTATATTTATTTATATTTTAATAATTTATTTAAACGTCTTATAAAATGCAATAAAGAAATCTATGTAAATGTGTGAATTTAAATCATTTTGATTCTAGAGAGGCAGAGTTGAATTGGTGACTATTAAAATGTCAGAATTTACATTCCGCATAAAGGAATTAAAACAACTTATCACAAATATTTTGTGAACGTATTAGAAGGAATTAAATATAATCAAAATATGACCGCTTCTGAGGAATAAAAAATATTTCTGTGAGGTGCATTACCGGTACAATTAGAAGGAATTAAATATATTGAAAACACGTTCTCTTTAGGAGAATAGAAAACTGTGTGGCGGTCGCTATGGAAATAGAAGTAAATAAGTTTAGCAGGTATCTTATTCTTATTGTGGCATTTCAGACGGATGGAAAAATCGCGCATTCAAAACAATAGAATGATCTTCACTTTTGCGCTGAAATATGAAAGTATAAATTTTTTTATATTCTACGCTTATTACCGGGCTCTTTATATGCCCAGTAAAAAAGTCCAAACACGTTTTCTTTAAAATCGTGGGAAAAAAATTACTGCACTTGAATTTCTTTGCGGTAGCTTATAGTGCAATCTATACTCTTCCAAAATTTTCAAAACAATACCTAGATTTTTTTGAATCACCAAAATGGCATACATATTTTAAATAAGAATCAATAGTATGTTGCATTACAAGAAAAGAAACGCAGCGATTGCAGCGAGTGTAAAGTTTGCTGCCTAAGCGAAGCGAAGGCTGCAGTCACGCGAGTTGTGGTAGTTATGTTACATTCCTCGTAATGCATATTATTTTTTAATAGTCAGGGAATTATGAGATACAAAGGCAGAGCGATGCGTAAATGTGAGATTATGTGCTTTGCTCCCTTTTTATCGGCATCCAATACTCGAGTTTTGCACCCTTCGTGTTAAAAATAGTATATGCACCTTGGGAGCAATAAAGCTTTCGCAGTGGTGCATAAGCTACTATTTTAATACCCAAGGCCCAAAATGCGCATTTTTGATGTCTATAAGCGGGAGCAAAAACAGTCTTTCTCTCCCTCTTTATAATTAGGAGAAAAAGTCAGCTGATCCACAGGAAGTACATTATGAGAGACAGAAGCAGAGCGATGCGTAAATGTGAGGTTATGTGTCTTGCTCCCTTTCTATAGACATCCAGTTACGCGAATTTCGCGCCCTACGTGTTAAAAAATATTATATGCACCATGGGAGCAATAAAGAATTCACAGGCTCGTACGATTTTGGACCCTCGCTTCGCTCATGCCGAAATGCGTACTCCCTGCGAATACTTCATTTTGCTCCCCTGGTGCATAAGCTACTATTTCATGGCGCCTCTATTGAAACTTCGAGTTTCGATACCTGTAGAGCGGGTTGAAACACGTTGTTTGCATCCCTGAAGTTGAAACATTTTGCTTTCGGGTTTCGATACGTGTAAAGCGGGCTGACAGACGGTGTTTGCATCCCTAGGGTCGAAACATTCTGTTGCAACTCTGGAATACACAGGTAGGCAGGTAGAAAGATAGGGTCTACAGGTATCCGAACTCGAATTTTCAATAGATTTGATATAAAAAATAATTACCTTGTAATGCAACATACTATTTCATAGCAAATCTATTGGAAATTCGAATTCAGGTACCTATAGACCCTACCCTTCTATCTACCTACCTGTGTATCCTAAAGTTGAAACAACAGCTTCAGACCAAGGGATGTAAACACCGTCTTTCAGCCCGCTCTACACGTATCGAAACTCGAAGACAAAATGCCTCAACCCTTGGGATGCAAACACCCTTTTTGAACACGCTCTACAGTTATCGAAACTCAGAGCTTCAATAGATGCGCTGTGAGAAAGTTAATTTTCTCACAAAGTTTTCGACTTTACTTATATAAAAATTATTTAATATTACGCAGTGGGCACATAATTTTAGAACGTAATTAAAACGACCTAAAAACATTTTTTGGACGTACAAATCAAAAGACGTTATTTGAACTTTTTAAAAACTATCCTAAGTAAGACCAAATAATGTTCTAAAGGCGTTTTATGTTCGAATTATGTCGTTAAAAGATTTCTGGAACATTGTATGTTTATGGAACGTTATATAGACTGACTTTGGTAACTTTAAAGTCGTTCTTAAGATGTTGTTTAACGCTAGTATCCACTGGGGACTAAAATTGTGTGTGATGAAATATTCTAGCTAAGAATTATAATTACAAATATAGAAAAATATCGAAATTATAATTCTTGAAATAGAAAATATACGACATTTCAAACTACTGAAAAAAATAATATTATATTTTTTTATGTGGTTTCTGCGCAATTAAGAAATTATTACAAAAATTTCATTATGAGATCCAAACCTACATTTTGTTGCGAGAAAATTTAAAAGAATATTTTGTTTATTTACGATGTTTTCATTATCACGGTAGTTCTGAAATGCATTTCACAGTTTCATTTAACACCCCAGTGAGCACAAGCGTTAATCTTTAGAACGGTTAAAACATGTCCTAAACCAGTGGGCATACACGTCCTAAGCTTGTCCTATATACGTCTTCCGGCGGACGTTTTAGGCGAAACGGTAGGTTTGGCTGAGCACGGCAATGACTGCAGTGATATCTAAAAGAAAATCGGAAATACAGTCTAGTGCCCCCTGGCAAGTATGAAGACAAC